>NC_056741.1:1086895294-1087000294 GCF_019279795.1 Protopterus annectens
TGATGATTGAAGTTCTTAGTTCTGGTATTTGCGGGGCTATTTGAGTGATGGAGAAGCTATTAGGTTAGAAAGGCTAAATAAAGGAGGCAAAGTTACAGAGACCACAGCAGAGTAATCCTTTACTATAAAACATGATTATAAACATTTTCATAACATATATAACACATGACCTAAACAGCGAAACGCATTTTACAGGTAAATTTTTAAAAAGTAAGCCATATGTACATGTTGAAAAACTGGCAAGCTAAATCTTCAAAACAATATTTAATAATAGTTTAAATGTCTGTGAATCTTGATGAGATGCTCAGCACAGAATTAATCCTAAATGTCTGTAATGATTTAATATATATTGAACCAAATCCATATTTTTATTTTGATGAAAATGTTTATGTGAGTAATAAATTATTTGTCTGAAAGCTACTAGGCTGATAATTTTAAGGAGTGAAAATGCACTTTGTTCAATAGGGTTCTACTTTGACTGCTTGATACTATAAAACAAAAAAGCTTCAAATCCCCACCAAACCCTGTTAAAAAACTCCACTGAATATGCAGAAATGTACATCACTCTATTAAACCAGCATGCAGACAGCTGTATCTATACCCCATAGGAACAAGTGCAGGTCTAACCCCAGAAACAAACCCACATGGTGGAACCATAATATCAACCAGCTTTATAATAAAAGGAAAAGAATTTTGCTCTAAAAAAGAAGTGCAATTTCCAGAATGTTAGAGCCCTTGTAAGTGAAATAAACAAAGAACTCAGGAACTTAATAAAACACACCAAAGCCAAGTCTGAGCCTAAAATTGCTCCCCAAGCCAAAGACAATCACAAGGCATTTTTGCAGTTATGTTCATAATCTCAAAAGCACAATGGAGCAATGCGCTGAGCTGATTGTAAACAATGTTACCTACTCTGAAGCTGAAGTTATGGTGAACCTACTGGCCAATAAATTTAGATATAACTTTACCCCTTTCTCCTCTGCATCTGTCCCTCAAGATGTACATGAAACTAGCTCGCCTCCAGCTAACACACAATATCAATAACTAAATGTGCTATCAAAAGCTAAAAATACTGCATTGATGGGTCCTATCAATATCTCTGGATGCATCACAAATGGCATGAAGCATAATTTAGCCACACCTCTAACAACACTAATCAATCTCAGCCTACATACAGGTTTTGTATAATGTGAATGGAGAACAACTACAGTCATTCTCCTGCATAAGGGAGGATCTTCCACAGACCTAGGCAATTTCAGACACATATGTCTGACCAGTCTCATATGCAAAGCCATAGAAAGACGTATCATGGAATTAATCAATTAGGACATTGGGAACCTCCAAACACTGGACCTGTCTCAGTTTGGATTTGTCAAGGGTAGGTCATGCCTGCTCAATCTATTGGATGTTTTTGAAAAGGTCACCAAAGCAATGGATGAAGGCAAAATGGTACACTCTGTATACCTCAACCTGATCAAAGCTTTTGATACAATTCCTCACTCAGCCATAGTAAAAAAGTGAAATAATCTGGGAATAAACTCCCATGTCACCTGATGGATTGTCATGTGGCTCACATATAGCCATGTCCACACCCAAGCCCCCCCACAGCCATTCCAGTGTCCCATTACTTTCTACAATGATTACAGGCAGTTGGATTTAATTTACAACTTTTATTTCAAACATTATAGCCCAAACACTGAGACATTTACTAAACCTAAAAATCTACTTTTGAATCTCACATTCAATGAAACTGCATTGAAACCCACATTTTTGAACTGTTTTCAAGCAATAGGCTCCTTGCACACTGTTAGGGGCATGCAAAGATTTGATTTACCTGATTGTATTAATTATAATATATAATTGAATTATATGCAACACTTGAGTGTCTCTGCCAAGTAAAAGTAATCTGAATAATTCCACATTAAAGATATCTGAAACTAATGAAGATGTTGTTGCTAGAAAACTATATATTTCAGTGTTTCATCTACAAATTCAGTGCCTGCTTCTGTCAAAGAATAAATTGCCTATGTTAAATTAAAAATGGTAAGCTGGTATATCGCAATAGTGAATGGATGGCAAGCTGGAAAACAGGTTCATAGTTTAAAACTTTATACCACAATAGAGATACCATTTGCTAAACAAAACAGTTGCACATTGTAAATAGACTTGGCATGAGCAGCAGTAAACTTCTTTCCTTTAAAAAGTTCCTTCTTGAAAATGCAATTATAAATATGGCTCTCAACTTAGAAAATTGCAAGAGTAACAGGATTTTGTGTTAGTATGCATTTTCTAAATGATATGAAAAATCTGGACATTCTGCAAAACCTGGAACACAAACAAAATAATTCTGGTCAGACTTGAATTAGTTCTGGGAAGGACACTGGAAACTGACACTGATGTTGATCTGAATGGGTGAAGAGCATTAAAGCATTTTTAGCAAGCATTGTTTCATCACTACCTATTGTGTTTGCATAAGCTGTGTAGCTTTTTCAAACATTTGCCTTTTGATTACTATTACCCACCAAGACTATGTGTTTTGACTTCGGTGTGGAGCTTACCCTGGTTTTGCAGGGAGTACCAGAGCTATTGTGTTTTGACTTCAGTGTGGAGCTTACCCTGGTGTTGCAGGGGCTTGGCTTTAAGTGGTAGCAATGCTTATTTACCATATACCATTAAAGCCACCCACTACAAAAAGGTATGCTAACACAGACACTGCATAAATCAACAGTATAAAATCTGATCTGAAACCAGAGCCAAAATTAGGGACAAATGAGAGGTTTGGATATTCTATCTACAAAGTGATTTTTGCACGCTCTTCAACCACAAACACTACTAAAATTGCTCTTGTTATATATGTATATTTTTCTGAGGTTATGACGCGTCTGAAACTCAATTTTGAACATTTTTCCAGTAAACAATGAAACAAAATGCATACACCATGACAAAAACTGCCAATTCAAACATTTCCATCATTAAAAGTCATGCACAATCTCTGTAGTAAAATCCACATTAAAAATTTGTAAAAAATAAAAGAGGTTTTGCTCAAACTAAACACCCATGTCATTGTTTAATCTCAGCATCAAAAAGCAAGCACACTATCCTGTTTGGCTATTAACAGTGCAGAACAGAAAATCTGGAAAAAGCCAAAATTTATTGGGGGGGAGGACAAAAAGGCCAAGAAACAGGGACATTTTAAAACATTTGCTGTATAATGTTGGAAAAGTGCTAGAATAAAATGCTGCAATGGAAGACTGAAACTTAAATGGCTATCATTTAGTGGCTGTCAACCTCTTAGCACAAAATACCTGAACAAAGCAATAAATGGGTGAATACAACCCCCAAACATTCACTCATAGGGTTTCCTGTTCGGATATTAATCTATTGTCATATGTTAAGACTGTATCATTCCTAAAAATCTCCTGAAGGTTTGTCTATCCTCCAGCGTTGCATAAAGTACAGCAATTTTACGCTCATGTTTTTTTTTTTTTTGAACTGTCAGCAATGGGGAGTGGTCTTTAAGCTGGTCTTGCTTCAACACTGTAACCATACTGTTAACCCATACATTAGGCCATGGATGTTTTTAGTTGCTCTCACTAAGCCACTGGTACTCTCCTAAATGTGTATAGACTCTGGTACTGGCATATATACCAACCCAGTAAGTAAATCTGTTTACTTCTGCAAAATCTCCCCCAAAATATTTCTCCCAACTTCTGCAAAATATCTCACAAAAATATTTTTCCAACTCCCCTCATCATTCCTTCCTCCTCCTTCCTAAACACCTCTCTACCTGCCCCTTCACCCCATCTCATCATTAAACCACCCTCCCTAATTATTATATCCAAATCACCTAAATCTGATGAAAACCAGAACATTCTGCCAAAAGTATTCTGCAGCATTATGTTATTTCTGTTTCCAGTCGTTTTTAACAGGCTGCACAAACACTGTTTTACAAATGCAAGAAGTATGCAAGTATTAACAAACAAATTACCATAAACAAACAGCTAATTAAATCCCAAAGTCTCGAGCTATATTATTCATTTTTCAACTCATGAACTCATGCGCTCACAGGTGATAAACATCAAGCAGACAAGCAAGCGGATGAACAAATGATCAAGAAACAAAAAAAAAAATGGTAATTTGTGGTGGAGTCTGTAATGGAATTACATGACAGTTCATTATACACTGACAGGTTACATTTGTCGAGGGATATATACTGAAAAAATTACCATAATATAAACGCTTATAAAAATTAAACCTACTAAAACGAGTACCACTGAGAATCAAACAATGGCTGTTGATCAATGTGCCCCATTACAATAAAACAGTTTGCACTCTTTGCCCTCTTAAAGAAAAAGCACCATGTCATACCAAAATGGGATAAAAAGTGTAAAAACTGCTGCTATTTTTTCTAAAACGTCAAAAGTTTCAAGAAAAGACAAATTCTTCCTTCAAAAAAACACAGTGTATTCTCAGGCATACCCCTTTCAACAATGATGTTCTGCAGCTGTAGCTATCTAAAGCCACACCCCCCCCCCTCCACCACCACCACTCACACACCACACATATGACGGTTTTTAATTATTTTATTTTGCTGAATTTTCACATTTTAAAATCTTTAAAAGTGTTGGGGGAGGATATATTTCCCAGTAGTTTGGGCTCACCTGCTATTTGGCTTGCGTATCTGTCAAATTATATATATACACAAGTGTGCATGCCACTTTTTGTTTGCAAGTGTTCAGTCAGTAAAACAACCTACCTTCTCTTCTTCTAATAATACCAACACCATCACAGCACCACCACCAGTCCAGACTCCACACACACCACCAAGCGATGGTTTGAATATTGACTTTTCCAACGATGTCACCACAGACTTCTCCCATCAAGTGCAGAAACTGTCTGACGCGAATACGCAGCGATATTTGGGAGTTTTGAGGCTTGTAGGCTGTCATGATGTCACAATGCAGGGCTACGGGGAAAATGGGAAAAAAAAAAAAAAAAAAAAAAGTGTCTAATATAGCTTTTAGCGCTTCAGGGGTGCAAGGTGCAAGTGCCCACCTGCCACCAGGCTGCATATAGGATTCAGATAATCAAAATAGGGGAAGTTACCATTACAAAGATACCATTCTCCCTGGATTTTGCGCTGGGACTTCTCCTGTTTGGTATCCAATTTTGAAGTAAAAGCCAATACCAAAGGACTCTGGTTGACTAAGTTTGCAGATGACCATAATCTAGGAGCAGTCATTGACTAAGCCATCCTGAAGGAAGGTTTATCTCAAATAAATAACTGGTCAAAATCATGGACTGAAAATAAATGTCAAAAAATGCATTATTGTATCCTTTGAGAAGTCTTCTACTCCAGAGAGCGACTACATTAACAATGCATCCCTAAGAGTCGACCCAGTTGTTTGGGATTTAGGAACGTATGTGGATAGTGACCTACATTTTAATCAATATGTATCCATTGTTGTAAAAAAATCCTTTTATATTGCAAAGCTTATAAACAAAGGGATTGTATTTAGGTCTCGGAATGTCATTGTCCCCTTTTACTCAGCCCTCATTAAGCCAATCATAGAATATAATGCTGTTTTGGCATGTATCTGTCCAGACCATACCTCTTAACTGTGCCGATTTCCTCAGCATTCAACGATTTTGAGGTCCAAACAATGGGGTGCCATGCATTTTCAATTGACCCTCTTTATTCCCGATTATTTCCCGGCTTTTTTTAAATTTTTTTCCCCTTGGCAATTTTCCACTGACATTATCACATGCGCAATGATGTCAGCATCGTGAGCGGCCTGTCAGCCTGTCGGAATTCAGCTGAGGGCTTGAGGGGTGTGACTGACAGACTCATTGGCTTTTGTTTATGTTTGGGCAGCAGCAATGCACATCTCAGACTTCAGGTGCAGCAACTATCCTAAAGGCAAGTGAAGAGCACTTCTTTTGATTTACAGAGCAGACAGACTGAGACAGCAGCAGAGTCAGTCAGTTAGAGAGTAAGTTTATAGAGAGGGTTGGGTCAGGTCGGGACTCGTAATTACAGCTACTTTAACTGTGCACACAAGATGTCCTACTGTGATGAAAGGCTTGAAGAAATGCATGCAGTAATCTATGTGGAATTATGATATCGGAAAAAACAAGGATGAATGAGCAGTATTTTCCTTATGTATAAAAGTGTTTTACTAGAGCTAAGCATGGCATTTATTCCTGTGAGTGACCATGCTGAAACATCAAGGCTTATTGTTCAAGTTGTTTGTGTGAAAATTAAGAAGCGCAGTCCCAATCTATTTCCTCATAGAAGTCACTTGCATTTATCAGAACCTTCTGCTTTAAATACATTTCAGTATTTTCCATTTGCTGGAATTTCCATTGGCTGCTATCCTAAAGACATGTGAAGAGTGCTTCTTTTGATTTACAGAGCATTCAGACAGAGCAGAGTCAGTCAGCTAGAGAGTTAGTTTAGAGAGGGTCGGGTCAGCTGGGACTCGGGGACTGGAGTAGGACTACACAGCAGCGAGACAGCAGCAACAGACCCAGCAGTGTTTTTTTTTTTATTTTTAATTAGAGCGAAGTCCGATTTACAGTTACAAGACTACCCCATCCCCAAGCAAGCCTTAACCCATTCATTTCAGACTTCAGTGCAGCAGAACACCAGGCAACAGAAGCAGTCAGACTCGGGTCAGAGAGCAGTGGTGCAACAATCAGACATGAAAAAATATTTTACTTCTTCCCCATCTCCTACTCCACCTCCAGGTAAAAACATAAAAAGAATTGCTAATAACCAATGTTTGCCTTTAGTAAGAAAATGTGTGCCTTATTAATTATTAAACTGCAAATAGTCATTCATATTCCATAATCCATACTGAAAACTCTCTTGACCATCTCAAGCATCATTCTTAAGCTTAGGAAACAGCTTAAGTTGCAGCAATGTGGATAGCATTCTTTAACTTACTGTTTTATTAATTGTTTAGAAATAGTAATTGTAGCTAAATGTAATCTGTTTTTAGCTATTCCTATGTAAGAGAGAAATGATAAATTATGCTGTGCATCACTTTATATATGTACTCACATTGGACAACATTTTATTAAGGGTTCCATAAAAGGGCCATACTGCAAACATAGCAGTTCTGCATATCAAATTATCAGTGGGGATTTGCTAAGCAAAAATGTTAAGTATCACTCTCCACAAGAGTGATAAGGTACATGAGTTAAAATGAGATGTATTTAAAATAACTTATGTAGATAAAGCACTCCTTTGTCATTGTTTGGTTAGATATGTTTTGTTTTATATATCAAATGTCTTTATTGGACAACGTCTTAGAGGCACAATTACTTCAGATGTTTACCTGTTTCTTTTTGGTTCAGCATCTGGAAAGCTCAAACAGCAAGCAGACAGAGGTTCCTTGAGTAAAATGCACATACATTTGGCAAAGCAGATTTATTTATTCTTTACATTCTGTAGTGTTTGAACACTTATGAGGAAGTTAAATGCATGATTTTTATGTAAAAACATATTTCACAGTGTTGTAGATTATTTACAGTAATTAATTTATATGAGCTAATTCAATAGATCCATGCACATTTACCTTATATTTGGATGATTTTTTTCCAGTGAATCCTCTTACAACAAGCTTTTTGGTATCGTTTAGGAATGTGATATAACAGTTTCTGACATAATGAATAGTGGTCATCACCTCCCATAAATGTTGTCTGTGTTCACAGCTAAATTTTATTCATGTGAGGTTGTTCTGTAGTCATTTGATGCACAAGGTTGATAACTTGCTTAACTGCAGTTTATTTGTTCAGACCAGTTCAGAAGTGCAAGCTTCTAAACAATGTTGCTTGCATCTGAATCACTGAATCAATTGATACAGCAGGCAGTTCAAATGAGTACTGCAATTGAGAGTGTGTGCATGTGTGTGAAATATATATATATATATATATATATATATATACATATATACAAAAACTGTTGCATTAACAAAGTTGCATAATCAGGAAGACTGTGGTCCATACCTCTCAACCTCTTAGGGCAAGAAATCTGAACAAAACCTAAAATAATGGGGGAACAAAGGTTCAAAAATAGGCATGGATTTTAAATATTGCTCTTATAAAATTAGAAAGTTAACTGAGTAACAGGATTTGTGTTAGCATGCATTTTTTGGAGGGTATGAACTTTAAAGTCTGAAATTCAAATATATGTCATTATTTATTGACTTTAGTCTTGGTGATTTGCCAGAAAAAAAATACTAAATTTATGGGGACCAGACCAAAAATATGAGGCAAAAATCTGGACATTCTGTGCAAATCTGGACAGCTGAGTGGTATGATGCTTGTGGCTTGCCCTGTAGCAGCAGAAAAGTAATACTAAGGAGTCCTAGGGGTATACGTTTGTCACAAAGCCATGTATTTTCATCTCCTGTGATTCCCCAAGGGTTGAGATGCTATGTATGATGAAGATGATTTGCAGGTGAAGTCCAATGATTGCATGCTCTGTCACTCAGCTATTTATTGCTTACAGGCAGTTTAATATATTATTTTGGTAGTTGGGCAAAATGTTTAGTTAATGATTTTTTACCTTTTTTCTTTTTTGTTTGACAATTTAGCAGATTTTGTTTCACATGAAAATTCATCTAATATCCGCAGATGTTATAGTGTTAGTATATGTGGTCTGGATAGTAGTTTTATTGTGCCTGAGCTGATGCATTCAGATTGTAGAATTAATATAGTAAACATCCAGTCATTAAGTTGAACAGACACTACTTCTAGGTTATAAAGTGATGATAGCTAAATAATCATTGATGGCTACTTATTCAGAAGTGCTGTCAACTTGGGCAACATGTTTTTAGCCCTCAGAACTTTTCTTAGCTCAGGTCCTATTTGTTTTTCGAGCTATGCTAGTGCACTCCCGGTGTGATTTTTTTTTCAAAGTTAAAAAGTATATTTGACCATGATGTAATATGCAAAATATGAGTTGTGAGCTGGTATTTCATCAGCTAGAAATAGCTTTTATGTATTTGTGGCTATGCTTAATTCAGTGTAGTCTTTTTTTGTTTTTCTCTCTACCTCCGTCATGATGTCATTGTTTTAGTGTTTGTATGCATGCAGATAATAGTGTGTGTAATGCCCCAGTTAACTATACCTGGTGGTTTGTTACTCAGACTCGAACCCTGTACCTTAGGTACAATCAGCAAGAGCCAGAATTTCCTACCTATACCACTACTCGTGATTCCTTGCAGTTCACTGTTTGGCTCATATAACTTTTTGTCTGTTCCTCTTACAATTTGTGGTTTTGTATCACATCAGTGAGAACTGAATTCACTAAATAATGATAGCCATTTAAGTTTCAGTCTTCTTATCTTTAAGGAAAGGCATGGTAACAGAAAACACCTTATTCTAGCAACTTTCCACAATTATGCAAGCAATGTTTAAAATATGTCCCTGCTTTTTTTGGGCCTTTGTACCCCCCAATAAATTTTGGCTTTTTCCAGATTACTTGTGTTGCATAGTTCTTCAGAAGGAGAGAAGCTTAGTGTTGCTTATGGCAAGTCAGCTTGTGTTGTTAGTAGCACAACAGGTAGACTGCTTGCTTTTGATGCAGAAGGCTGTGAGTTCCACTCCCACAGTATGTAGATGGATTGCTGATACTGTACTGTGTTGTACTTTTAAAGGGAATGGATGCTGCAGTCCTGAGAATGTCCTGTTTGGCAGAGATACCTAGTAACTATGAACCTGTTATCAGTTTACCATCCATTCCCTATTGCAATATTACTAGCTTATCATTTTTTAATGTAACATAGGCAATTTATTCCTCAAGGGCAACAGGCACTTTATTTGTAGATGAAACAATGAAATATAAAGTTGTTTGCTAGCAGTAACTTCTTCATTAGTTACAGATCTCTTTAATGTGGAATTATTTAGATGACTTTTACTTCTGCAGAGATTGTGCATATTTACTGATACTGGTGGATTTCAGAAGTTTGAGTACACTTTTATGATGGAAATGTTCTGAATTGGGCAGTTTTGTCATTATTGGTTCATGAATTTTGTTTCATTGCATACTGGAAAAATGTTCAAAACAATCAATTTAAAACATGCTCTAACAAGTGTGGTGTGCTGTATTATACAAGGAATATAATTTAATACAATCAGGGAAGGTATATCAAAGAACATATGTATGTTTCGTGTGCAAGGAGAGTATGATTTGAAAACAGCCCAAAGTATCTTTATCCACCACTGGCCAGATAAATGGTTTGGATGGACAGGTATAACTCTCAGAGGTTACTGCTTCTGTAGAATACACTCTCCATCCACATAAAACAAAATTCATTCATGTCCGTTTTCAAGCACAACATAGACCTATGGATGGGAAACAGAAAATTTACCCCAGGACTGCTCCCTGTAATACTAATGGACTGAGACACCTACAAAATGCTTTATCCCATGCATGAGTCACCTCAAATTATATATGGTATGACCCCCATTATCTTCATTGGAGTAATATATAATTATCAGTCATGGGATGGGTATGGCCAGACTAACCAAATAAGCACAAAAAAAGGGAAATTGGATAGGCTTAAAATGCTCTGCAAAGGGCAGCCAGGATAGTACTTATCTATGAACCTATGAACTTATAATGTACTTGCAATGCCTGAGGTGCTTGTCAGGGAGATAGTGAGTTGCTGTATGGTTGCTTGTGTACCTGACACAAGCAAGGCAAGCCATATATAGTTATTCCACCTCAGATGTGGCAAACATGGTAGTGGCTTCACAGAGCACAGATGCACACATGTCAAGACATGTATGTGCAGAGGCACCCAAATACTCTCACATATCAATTGTATGGCGATCATACAATTGCTTGGTACACATGTGTATGCTTGTAGTTGTAGATGCCATGCCAACAGAAAACTGCAGGGAATACCCCAGCATATAGGGTAGAGCATTGCTATTGCCCTGTGTACCTGCACAGTTACAGTACCATATACTTGGAGGGCTGCAAATTAGTAACTGCAGGCAATATCCAGAGAGATACAGTCAGGGATGTCTACAGTCATTATCTCATGCATGCTATAGTCTATCAATTGCACCCACTAAATAGTATGTTTCATCTGCAGGTGTACAAGTAGTGGTATGGCTACCAAGAGAATACAGCACCTAGAAAATCAGAAGCCAGGAGGTTGATGTGTTACTACAAACCATAGGCATTGATGCCATGTGCCTACTGCCCAAAGTAGTGCAGACCAGCAAGCGTATCAAGATCAGATCTGTCAGGGCAAGGTGTGGGGCACTGATTCTATACGTGGCCACAATAGGTCTCTATAGGTGGCCACAATAGGTCCCTAAAACAGGTGGAAAGGAAGGTTACAAATATGATCTCTCATGCAAAGCAAAATATACAGGATATCGCTGCAGTGAAGACATTCAGAGGGGAGACCCAGTAACACTGAAATAGCTGACAGAGATGGAAGAAGTTTTGGTGGCAGGCAGGAAGACCAGCTCCTTATGCCAGGTGGTGGCTTGCAAGTGGGTGCAGGTCTGGCATCTACTATCCTTCTGTCAGTAAGGAACGTGGTAGACTTGAGCTGATCATGACAACAGGTTCCAATACAATCCAATAAATGAAAGAGGATATGATCTTTGGTTACCTGCATATCTCTTCTTTGGCACAACTAAAGTCTGCAACTGCAGTGTCCTATCCAACAAGGTACATGTTCATAAATATTGCACAGCACTGTTTTCCAAATATCCCATTATGCATGCCAGGGTGGGGGCTACATGAAGTATGTTTTTATGGACTTATACTGGTGCCATATTTATCATGCATTGTGAAAGCCTGAAAAAATAATAAAAAGAAAGGAGGAAGAAATATTTTTCAGGAAATTGAGAAGGCAACAGAGAACTGATGGCAACATGGATACTCTAGCTGAAGAGGATGGTTACTTGCAAGCAACATGGTCTGATGACACAGCGGCACTGCTTGTAAATTTCCCAGGGAGGGAACACACATATGCAGAGGTGCAGACATCCTTATAGCTGTTGAGTGCATAGCCTAACTGGAATCTGGAATACCTCCATTGGCTAGAAGCCACACACTCTGACTCTTTCTGCAACCCCATCCAACAGAGGATCTGATATGTGCACCACATCTGATGTAGGCAAGGTCACAAGGTAGACACATAAGGAGTCTGATGTTGTCATGACTCCTTTACTGGCTCTGATATGCATGCGACACTAAGAATACACCAGCATATATGAAAGCCAGAAATTCAGGCAACTGGAACACACATCACATGGAACAGGCACGTATAGAAACATGTACTGACTCTACAGTGACCCAGAGTATCAGCACAATCGGGCAATAGTGCTACTAAAGTCACTTGTGACACATATTGCCTCCATTAGTGAATTCTTGCAATAAATCACAATTGCTATCCCGTCTGCCACTGCAGGCTGTATGGTCCATGGCCATGGGATAATCCAAATACGAGATGGATGGCATACAGTCACCCATGTCAAAGAACACAGAGTACTGCATACACACAACATTGGTGTCACATGTTGGCATACAGCCTGGAACCCCTGATCATTTGCTGTGGAATTTGTCTAGATCAACCCATGGGATAATTCCTTAGGATGCTCAGCAAATTTCTGTACATCTTTCCCATGCCTGCCATGAGAAAGATCCAGACCGAGTATGCCTAGCAAACCCAGGGACATTGGCATCAGTCATAGAGCAGTAACCAAACCTTATCATGAAAGGATGAGATCCTTGACAGCTAATAGACTGGATGCCAGCAACACTTATATAGCTGACCCCAACCCATGTAATAAAGTATGCAATTCCAGACACCCCACAATAACCTAAAGTGAAAGACTACTGAACTCATTTCACATGACCTTATCCCACTCTGTAGATCTGTAGTCAACTATCACAGTGCCCCCCCCACACACACACATTTGCAAGCGATGGTAACTGTTTCCCTCTTACCTATAACCAGTACAGATATGCTGATAGTTAATGCACAGTATGGGTAGACCATGTAGTGCCCCAAATAGCCTGAGTACATTAGCGCATACATCATGTTATTCTGTGTTCAGTGTGCCATGAATCAGAGCTGTGGACATGATACTATCACAGTGCTGGTGATGCAATGCACTGCACCCATCACTGCCTCAGCTTTGACTCTCATGCTGCATTGTCTTCCCCTGTATCTCCTCCTTGTCCTCCTACTGCTGAAGTTGTATACGGCATATCTTCCTGTCATGTCACCTGACTGCACACTTGTTTTTGCATGCTCAGTTTTGCAGCATTGCACACAAGAAAAGAATTTTGCTGCATATCTCAAGAATATACTGTAGTGCCACACAAAAAGTGTTTTCGCAGGAGACTCTACCCTTCAAACACCCATATAGATTTTGTTTATATATTTTTTTATTTTATTTGTTGTATTTTATTTTACATTTGTTTATCAGGAAAGTGTGACTAGACACGTCCTTTTTCAGAGGAGGACCAGGGAGAAAAGCTTCACATTGAAACAAACATACAGAAATACAAATAAGTCAGCATTATACATAACACAAAGAACTTCAGTCAGACTGATTAAGACAGTTTGTAAAATGCAGCTATACAAGCCAATGACTAGATTACTAATTACATAAAATAGAACCTGTTAAGGTAATGAGTAATGAAGCATTTCATCAATTGTACACTTGTGAGGGAGGAACTAGAGAGACTGATATGCAAGGGTTTTTAAATCAATAAGAAACAAAGATTACACATCAATATATGTTTCTGTGGAATAAGTATAGAGAGCAGTAGAAATGTCAAGAAAATAACCTTAGCACTACTATAGTGCAGCCTTGTGTCAAGTTAGTGTGCAGTGAGGTATAGGTAAAAGAATGGATAGAAGGAAGTGAATCAGTCAGGATAACAGCAAGGGTAATAGCATTAAAAAGAGAAAAAATAGTCTGGAGCAGAGCAAGGACATAGCCATTTATTTAGTAAGTGATTTTTAGTCCGATTTTTAACTGGGTTAGTGTTATAATAGTTGTAATATTTCCTGGTAATGCTGTTCCAAAAAAATTGCTGTTTCAGCACAGGTCAGTTTCTATCGCATTTAGACTATGATCTGTGGTTAACGGTTAGGGCATCATTTATGGCTCAAGAGCATATCTAATATCTGATATCATCTGCAGTATACAAGACATTACATTACATGTGATTTGTTAACTATGTTCTGAAAAAGCAGTAATATTATTTTGTCTGGAGGACTGCACAATGAATTATCATCTTTCAGTTTTTCAGCCATTTGCCTTATAGAACAATAATGCAAAGACAGACCAAGCCACCGTCAATAATAGGCCAAAGTATACCAAAACATAGTAGTGTTCCTTAGGCCACTGAAGCAAGTAATGCATTTTATGGCATGCCTAATAAATCTTTATATGTTATTTATCTGGAGAATTAAATTTGTATCTAGGGCATGGCATGGGTCTATCTCGACTTGTCTGTGTAATCTGACCCAATGATGGACTGTTTCCCAGCAGTGTGTTGACAGTACTTTGAGTTCTTGGTAAGGAAAATATAGTAGTTCCAGCAGCAGCTTGCACATTACTGCTCAAATCCCCTTCTGATTTATGTCTGGGCTTCAATGCTGCCTCGTGCAGGGTTGATACCTCTGATGCACAATTGCCTGAAGACTTTGTTTCATTGCTTTTGGACCTGTTTCTAGATATGAAATGAGGAGGCTGGTAGGATGAAGCAATTGCTGTTTCTGCTTTCAGAGATGCATCATTCACACTTTGAAGTGGTTTCAGGAAAAAGTCCATGCTAGAAAATAAAAATAAAAACTAATTATAGTGGCAATAATGCTACCCATCATAAATGCTACTTGTACAAATGTAATCAGTTTTCTGAAAAGTAATTAAATTTCCTGATGTCTTGCAACAAATAATGTCAATACACATACATATGCAGTCAGTAATATAAAGTAATAAAATACAAATAGCGCTTTTTTATGATTTTATTATAATAAATATGCATGCATATATTATCATAGGCAGCAACAAGGTTCAATTGTTAAGGTTTCTGTCTGAGAGTTCAAATGTCCATGGTGCAGTTCTGAGTGCTAGTTACTCTCTTTGTGGAGTATTCCTGGTTTCCTTATGAGTTTTCTGAGAGAAATTCCCTTGTATAATAGATCTGGCATCTCCCAGCTCAGATATCTATACACACACACACACACACACACACACACACACACACACACACACACACACACACACGCGCACACACACACACACACACACACACATATACATATATATATATATATATATATATATATATATATATATATATATATATATATATATATATATATATATATATATATATATATATATATATATATATATATATATGTGTATGGGTTCCATACACTAGATTGAAGTTTCACTAATTCGAAATAGTGCATGGAATGCTCACTGCAGTGAAAGTGCACTTACACGAACTTCAGTACAATGAACAGGTGTTGTACTGAACTGTGCAGTACTCACGGACCTTAGGGTTAGGGTACAGTTCATAGTAAGGGGATAGCCCATAGAGCTATCCCCTTACCATGACCCATGCCCTAACCCTAAGGTCCGTGAAGACTGCAGCACAGTGAAGGACATAGCAATGTCCTCCACTATGGTGCGATAGTTACGAACCTTAGGGTTAGGGCATGGGTTAGGGTAAGGGGATAGCTTTACTAACTATCCCCTTACCCTAACCCGTGCCCTAACCCTAAGGTCCATGACTATTGCACCATAGTGGAGGACATAGCTTGTCTTTTATGTCCTCCACTCTGTGCTGCGGTGTTTTCGGTGAAGTGCACTTACGCAAAAGTTCACTTTCGTTAAAGTGAACTTTCGCAGAAGTGAGGCTTCCTATTACAAGTTCGAAGTAGTGAACTTTCATTCTTGTAATAGCTATATATATATATATATATATATATATATATATATATATATATATATATATGGCTCTATTTTGGTTGGTTGAAGTTTCAGTACTTTGAAACACACTTGTGCGAGACCACTTGTTTGAACTACTGAAACATTGAAAACCTAGTACGGCTATCACCATACTGTGCGGAATGTGAATATTCCCTTTTCCTCACTGTAGTGCAATCTCAGAGTGGGTATATTTAAGTAGGGCGAATGTGGCGGGCACAGCCTCCCACATGGGGGTGCGGGGGGGCTTGCCCCCTGCAAAAGATTTTTTTTTTGTGATTTTTTTTTTTTTTTTTACAGTCAGCCAATCCATCGACTAGACTTCAGCAAAACTGCAGTTTCATTGAAATGCACTTTTGCTGAAGCAGACATCTACTTTTCTTTTACGAAGTAATGAAATTTCGATGAAGAAAAGTAGATCCATATATATATATATATATATATATATATCTATATCTATATATATATATATATATATATATATATATATATATATATATATATATATATATATATATATATATATATATATATATATATATATATATATATATATATATATATATATATGCATACACACTCACGCACATATACACAGAAACACAGATTCAGAAACACAGTCACAGACACACACACACACACACACACACACACACACACACACACACACACACACACACACACACACACACACACACACACACACGTACACCTATATAATCATATCTATCTATTTATCTATCTAAGTTTGTGTGCCATCTCAAAAGCTATGAACACCTCATCCATGGGCTCAGATAACATACCAGATTGCCTTATTTTCTGTGCCAAATATGGCCTATTGGAACCCCTACTTAACTTCTTTTAACTAAGCCTCTCCACTGGCCACATTTCTGAAACCTGGAAAGCAGCCATTACAGAAGGATGGCCCAAAAACAGACCCAGGTAACTATATTCAAATTAACCTTGCTGGACTCATATGTAAAGCTATGGAATGTATTATCTCAGCCCTTATTAATGTGGACATTGGGAATCTGTTAACTTTCATCAATTCTGCTTTGTGACAGGAAGTTCTTGCATGTTATTTCTTTGAAAAAGTCTCTGAAGCAGTGGACAGTGGTTATGCAGTACACACACCATATCTGTCCCTCACTAAGGCCTTTGCCACTATATTCCATGTAGGCATTATCAACAAACTTGTAAATCTGAATATAAATTCTTATGTAATGTGGGGGATAGCTAATTGGTTGTTCTACAGTACCTGTGCAGTTAGAGATGCAGAAGCCACTTCTGAAAGCAAAAAAAAAAATAGTTGCCAGTAGTGTGCCACAGGGCTCAATGTTTGACAGTGTCTTATTTTGCATCTATTTCTCAGACCTAAGAACAACACTGTAGGCCTATGGCTATGGCTATCTAAGTTTGAAAATGACTATAAATTAGGAGAATTGTAGTATAGTTAATTTTGGTGACATAAAAAACACTTTCCCATACTATATATAGGTGACACACCTTTCCAACCAGACACTTTCTTAAGAGATTTAGGTACTCGTCTTGAAAATTCCATATCTTTTGGCTATAACATCAGTGCAGAAGTTAGAAAGGACTATCTGGCTCATTTAATTTCCAAAGGCATCTCCTCTAGATCCACATAAGTCTTATTCTCCCTTTACTCATATCACACCAGACTTATGAGTGTATATAATGCCTTTCTGCAACATATTTGCCTAAGCATATCACTCAGCTTTAGAGATTCCAGAGTTTGCTGATTAAAATGATCAGTAGCCTTAAAAATCTTAGCCATCTTTACAGACTGGCAGCCTTAAATCTATATTCAGTTTTTTATAGAATCCTTTTTTGGCATCTGTGTATAGGCTTTTGAGCCATAAAAGATCTACTCCTATTTTACCTTCTATCTTTCACAGAACAAATGATTCATCAGATACCAGGTTAAAGGACTAAAAATTTATTGGTAGATAAATAAAACATGTTAGCATCTTAGATTCATATCCCAGTGTTTCCTCTGGAACACACTTTTACTTCCTATCAAGCAAAGTAGCACACTTAGGTCAACCTAGATAAATGAATAGATGCTCCAAATTCTCCCCCATACATCTTGTATTGCCGTCCTTGATACTCAGGGTAACTTATGAATATGAGTTATTTGCTAAGCTCGTTGTATACTTTTACCCATTTATACTTGCCTTTGTAACCCAGAACATTGCTAAAAATGGCCCAAAAATGGAATGATTCACTTACCTAGTTAAATTATTATTAACAAAGTAAAGCCTCAAAGAAAATATCAATAATATGTATAATCTATAAACTGAACTTCCTTTAAATATTTTCACTTTAGTCGCATCACCTAAGTATATCAGTCAGATCATTTAGTGATAAAAACAGTACAACCTACTACTGCATATCATGGAATTAATACCCAAACTGGAAGCATTGTGATCAGATAGATGTGATGTTTGTTATTTATTAATTTTAATAAATTCATTTATTTATTTATTTATTATTTGTTTGGAGGGAGATTATCTTTACTCTTACACTTGCTCTTCTGTACCTCTTTAGCTATCTATCTGGCTGTTTTTGTCGATCTATCCAGTTTTCTCTAAATAATTATTTGCATTTGTTGAATTTAATCAAAATTCAGATTTCTAGTAGCATGACTTCGGTCTGGAACAACAAATTTATAAGAATTTATATCAGAAAAGTCAATATTTTGTTTAGTTCTGGTAATGGCAACTAGCTGAAAGCATATTCCAATCTGAAAATGTTTGGAGTGCCTCAGGCTATTAGGGTAAAGAAAAGAATCTTATTTATGCCAGGTAGCAGCCAAATTACTGTATAAGCATCTGGGGCAACTCTAGATTAAGACTGAATATCCCCTCACATAATTGCTAACCTCTTTATCTAGAAGATTTTCATTAGTTTAGGAAGAAGGAGGAGGTGATAAGTGCAGCATCTATGGCCACTCCCCTCTACTACAAATAAATATTATTTCCTGAAGGCACCGATCATTCCAAACTGGAGAGAAAAAAGTAGCAGGTCCCTGCCACATCCAACCCCCCCAACTCAAGTTTCTGCCCTGAATAAGAAAAAGATCAAACATCCAGTCATTACGCTTTTATAGTAAGGGTAGTAATATCTCAAGGAAAATGAGATTAGTGGGACCCAGAAAAAGCCTGGTAATGATTTTGTGCTGAGGGCATGTTAGCACCCAAGATACAAATGGACTATAATGATATCCAATAGAATTTTTAAAAATGTCAATGCTTTGCTTTCTTACATAAGCCTCATCTTCTAAATGACACTGTAGCTTAATTGGAAATGTGTCAAAAGGACCTACTGAACCACATGAACCGTAGAGCAGAATATCACATGAAAAAGCAGAAGGATAATTGTCTTATCTAGATAAGAAGAAGCTTCCCTTACCTATGCACTAAATATTCAGTGTTAAGGTTCTGTTTTTTATTATTTGGTAATTAGTAATGACAGTGCCTTAATTTTATGTGGATTTTCATCTTCCTTGATGTTCAGACTTAGTATTTGGATTAGTTATGTTTTGTTCACAGGAAAAGCATGAAAAAAGACTGATGCAGCTGTGTAATTGTATTTGACAAACATAATTTCAAGTTAAATAATGCAAATGCAAAATAAACATGACATGTCTGAAGTACATGGTCATAATCTAATGCTGAAGGGATTGATGCCTGCCTGATATAGAAAACATTGTAGCAACTGTGTAAATGCCAAAGTCAGAAAGACAAGAACATATTAAATACATGTATTGGAAAGAAGGAGCATCTTGCAAAATGTGCATGTAATATGTCAGAAATAAAGTCTTTAGGAAGCTATTTCAGGAAAATGTAGTCTCCTATTAGAGGAATAACTGAGGAAAGAGCTTTGACATGTTCAATAAAATCTCTTTAGCAACACCAGCATTAAAATACTATGATGTGAATAAGCCAGTTATGAAGCAAGCTGATGTCAGTCAGAATGGCATATAAACTGTGATTCTACATAAAAATAGACTTTGAGAAATTCTATGACTATGTTTATGGCAAATAAATACTATTGGAAACAGACAGCAAACCCCGTGATTGTTCATTGAACGTACGTCTGAGCTTACAGAAGATGTTAACTAATCTACAGAGATAAGATGCAAAAGAAAAACATAAACCAGGCAAGAAATTACAATGGAAGGAATGAAGACTAGCTAGATGAAGAATGTACAATATATGGGTAATACCACACTTACTAATGATAGAAGAAGGAAAAAAAACAGAAAAGTGCTGCTACTACTGAGATAACTGAAATAAGTTGCAATAAGTGATTGACCTTAGCAAAATTAATTAGTAAGGAATGAAGGTTAATCTTATTTTTCTCTTAAAGAAGAAATATTTTGAGGCTAGATCTTGAGATGTTTGAGAGGATACATAAAACATAACTAGGTGTAGTACAATGTAGAGGGAGACAGAGGGAGAGGGGTTAAGACATATAATGTGCTCGCCTAGAATGTTGATTCAAATTTAAGAAGTATTGCAGAGTTAAGTTGCCTGTACTTCATTACTTAATAGTAATCAAAAGTGTCAGATTCTAACATACCAGTTCCAGGTAGCTAATGCAAATATATGAGCAGAGATATATTTAGTCTAAATTAGTTGTATATGTCATATTTCTGGATTATCCTTCCAAGTTCCTTAAAATAAGCAAATTGGCAAACATACCAAACTTCTTCAAGTCTGATTAATTGCATTGATGTCTACATTCCTGACACAGAGAGGGCATGATGTTTTTATATCTGATAGTGGTTCACAATACAACAGTCAAGAATTTAGCAGATTTGCCTTTAAGTAAAAATTCTCTTGTGCAGTTCTCACTATCAGCTTTTTAACAGAGAAGTTAAGAGAGATATAGAAACAGTGAAAATTTCATGAGACTAATAGTACCAAACAATATGAAAATTATCATCTTGTAATTTTAAAATATAGGAATGATCTACATCAGGGACTCATCCTCTCACTATCTCACTTGCTAATGGTCAGAAGGTTGAAAAGCAAATTCTTTACTTAATCTACATTTGTATCTCAGCTGTCCCTGATTTGCCAAATGTCCCTGTTTTTTTACCTCATACTTTTACCTTGTTCCCCATAAAAATGCAATTTTCTGATAAATCACTGAGGATTACAATCAGTCAATAATAACACATATTAGAGTTTCATACTTTTTTATTGCTGAGAAAACAAACATTGCTACAATACCTGTTGTTCTATTAACTCTGTAAATAAATTTGAGTGATATTTAAAACTTGCCTCTGGTTTTGGGCCTTTGATCATTATCATTGTTGGTTTTCTCCATCATTTTTGAGAAAAGAAGTTGAGAGGTATAACTAATTCACCAATGCATAACAATTTATACAAATCAAAGGGACTGCTTATAAAAAAAAACACTCAAGACAGAAATGCTGTTATAACAGAGACTGTAGAAGACTATAAAATTGGAAGAGTTAAAGTAAGAATACAAAAGCCACAGGAAAGCTTGTAGCATGAATCTGACGTAGATTGTAAAGCAGCTAAACCAGGGTCTAGTATCATTCATGAAGATTAAAAACTTAAAGCAGGGCCCACACCTCTGGACTGATTAAGGTGCTACTACATTGTGTTAAGGGTTGCAGCAAAAATACTCTATTTCTGTGATGTGTTATTCTGTGAATCACAGACACGATAGTCACAACGAGGAAAGAACTCATTATTAGCAAGTTTGCATGTGCCTGAATCGCAGTTAACTACCACAAAGTGTAGATCATCACTTATTTAGGTAGTTAACAACAGCAACCGCATCATACTAAACATGCACCCATCCCTGCAGTCACTCTCATACATACAAAAGCAGTCACTTAATGCCAGGCATTCATGTTTCAAATGTCATATAAATTAGTAAGTGCATGATAGGGCAAACTCTATCATCCTACGAGGTTGAAAGGTATGCCTAATGTTCCTTGTCCAGCACACACACACACACACACACACACACACACACACACACACACACACACACACACACACAAAACGCACCTGCCTAACGTACCCCTTAACTCCACTATCTTCTGGGCAGACACACATTCACACTCCTAAATCTTCCATTCTGCTAAACAACCAAACACTTACCTTTACACAGATGGATAGATATGGCATTTTGGCTGTGTTCACAACCAAGAGGTGCAAGAAGCGGCTGTGTGATTCTACAAATCACCTGGCATTTTGATGCCTTTCCAGAGGCAGTACCAGCACATGGCTAAATAACAGATGCCTTTTCCATGGACTGCCTCATAAGCATCTAGCACAGTTGTGGAGACATCTCACAATGGTGTTGCATGTCTTCATGCAAAAGCACATTGGTAGGGTAGTAGGGTTGTCTATGAATTCAGAAAGGTTCGCGTCATGTGCTTATCACAGTAATCTTTATGAATTCTTCCCACAGGATTTTTAATGACATAATTACCTTGATGTTCTGAAAAAGTGTAATTATAACTATGATAACCTGTAATACTACAATAAAGCAGAAATTTTCAGATCTGTGATAGTCAGTTCTTGGATACAAAAGCTCCTCTAGTCTTGTCTTTAAACAGAAGTATAGCTGGTTCACAACAGTGCCCATCCCACAAACTAGCTCCCCATCCCGAGCTCTTTAAATTAAAAGCAAAAAATATATATATTTCTTTATTTTAAAGTGTAGCAAACTGCTTGCTACAAATGTTACTACAATGTATTCCCTGCAATATGTGATATGGTACTCAGGTTTCAGTTTTAAAAAGATCCTTTTCTCTTTAAACTGCAGGAAACTGCTTGCAAAAAATTTGGGAAATGGTTGCTGCACTTTATACCCCTGCATAGTGCACTATGACACTCAGGTTTTAGTTTCTTGAAGCTTTTCTCCCCGGGCCTCAACTGAAAAAGGGCACATGTGCCCAGTTGGACTTTCCTGGTAAACAAATGTTAATAAATAAATAAATAAATAAACAGTGTTAAAAATCTTTTTTTCTCTTTAAACTGTAACAAACTGCTCACTACAAATGTAACAAGGAACACTTTATACCCTGCACAGAGTGCTACAGTACTCTGCTTTTAATTAAGGAAAAATATTTATTTTTAACTGTAGCAAACTGCTTGCTACAGATGTAACAAGCAGTTTACTATAGTTTAGAACACACATGGAACGTTGCCACACTCAGTTTTGAGGTAAATTCAATTTTGCTTTTAAAAGCCAATATTGCACTAAGAGTGTTTGAGATGATGGATAGCCAATCATGCCCACTAACACTTTGTGTCTGGGAAGTTGCCCCTTTCACCCCACCCTAGCTGCACTACTGTCTTTAAGAAATGTGACTTTCACAAAAGGAATATAAGACTTCCAGATAGAATAGTCTTGTTAAATATTCTACAGTTGGTGGACCACTGAATAAAGTAGCCAAATAAATACACAGTTTGAGAGCAAATTTGAATACTAAATACTGAAAACTTGAATAGCTGAAATGTATATGGAATATGAATAAAGAACTGACTTTGGTAGAAAAGGCACATGGCAGACATAACATTAAGGATAATTTAAATGATTAATGTAAATGATGCATGATACTTTATAAAATTATTATTTATAACTATGCTTTTGCAGTACAGATCCTTAAATATACTAATACACCACAAAAGAAAGTTGCATGTTACATGCTTCTTCTTGAAAGATCAAGAGTAAAGAGTTCACAGATGCTGGTGTCACATCCACTTCATATGTATCATATTAGTGATGAAAGTTCAGGTCCTATGTCAGAGAAAAAAAAGAGATATAGCAACAAAGGCTGCATTTCTCACTACCAGACACTTTCTACAAATGCAGTTCATAGCCTTACTGATAATTGTTTTCAGAATGCAACTAGGCTTAACATAATGGAAATATAATGGTTATGGCAGATATATGGGAACAGACTAAACAAAAGATAATACAAAAACTGAATAACTGGAAGATCTTGCCTATGGATATGGACAGCAAGGTACAAGCAGTAAAAATGTTTTTATTCCTTATAGTTTTATACACAGGTCAAGCATATTTTTGTCAGCCAGATGAGAAGTTGTGGATAACAATTAATAAGGAATTGGAAGGATTTTGTTTGGAAGGGAAGAGGGCAGGAGACAATGGGATAAGTTGAGCCTCCCAACCATACCTCTCAACCTGGAATCATCAAAAATCTGGACAAGGCCCATGAAAAATAGGTACAAATCTGTACGCTGATTAACATCTAATTTGCATACATAATTATGTAACCCCACCCACTCCAATGGAGTTGTGGGATACGAACTTTCAAACGCAAAGTCACAAACTGAAGAACAGACAACCAAAATATGGCACCACACAAGAGTCCCCCTGCAGCCATTCCAATGTCCCATTACCTGGCTATTTACTTCTACAATGATTATTTGGATAGTTTACATTTTACAGCACAACAATGCAGAAACACTAATAGACATCTGGTAAACAAAGCAATACTGTCTCACAATGAAAATAGGCTTGGCATTAAAACTTGTCTGCTCTTGAAACTCACATTCATTGAAACAGCATTAAAACCCATACCATGTCTAAAGAAAATGCATCTGGCCAGTGGTGGATAAAGATTACCTTTGGGCTGTTTTCAAATTATTGGCCACTTGCACACAAAACAAGAAACATACATGTGTTCTTTTCTTTGATACACCTCCCTGACTTTATTAAATGATATTCCTTGTATAATACAACACACTTGTTTTAAATTATATTCCTTGTATAATACAACACACTTGTTAGAGCGCATTTTAAATTTATTGTTTGAACATTTTTCCAGTAGGCTGTACTGTAGGCAATTAAACAATAATGACAAAACTGCCCAATTCAGAACATTTCCATCATAAAAGTTTACCTCCACACCCACACTATAAATAGAATGAAAGTAGGGCAAGCCATAGGCATCTTGCACAGCATCTCACACTTATTTTCAATTTCATTTTTTTTTGAGGGGGGGGCGACAAAAGGTCATAAACCAGGGACACATTTTAAACATTGCTTGTATAATTTTGTAAAGTTGCTAAAATAAAATGTTGTATTACCACCATGCATTTCACTGGCAAGTTTTGAACCCAGGACCCTATGCACTACAGACAGAAAAATATACCACTATGCCAAATCAGCAGCCTTCTGAAAAATAGGAAGACTTAAACTTAATGGCTATCATTTAGTGAATTCATTTCTCACTTTTCACCACAGCTCTCAATCTCTTAGAACAAAAAACATGGGCAAAGCTACAATAATTGTGTCATTCATTTATTTGAATTGTGACTTCATGACAAACCCAACTTATAGACTACATACATTGATGGGTAACATGATTTTCATTCATATTGCTGTCAGCTGCCCTCATGCCTCCATAAAGAAAAGAAACACTTTCACCACTAACTACTATGCAGTATCCTGACAATGCCATGGAGTGACTCTGTAGCAAAATGTACTCTCACACACACACACACACACACACACACACACACACACACACACACACACACACACACACACACACACACAAACACACACACAAACACACAAAATCCCATAGCCCTCACAGATAATAATGACACCACAAGGAACACAGTTCAACACAAATGGACAAAATGTTATCTACTTTTCTTTCATTTTGGTACATCATGGTGGTGAAATACTCTCTACAACTATCCCAAGTAGTACAATAAAACATGCAATTAAATGAAAACCAAATTAAATGATATGCAGTTTCCAGTTACTTACATTACAGCTTTGAACAAATCTACCACCCTCCATGTGAACTTAAGTCACTCCCCTGTCCCAAATACACCTCAACACACCATGACAGCCCTGGTGAAACACTTTCCTAAAGTAAAAAAAATATATATATATGTATATATATATATATATATATATATATATATATATATATATATATATATATATATATCACAATCAGAAATGAAGGATCAGCTGTAAAACATGCATGCATCAGAGGGTGTCTGGTGACCTGGTGATAAAATGGTAGCAGTTTTAGTCCTGAAGAAAAAATGAGCAACCTATGATGGACTGCAGGACCAAAGGATATGTGCATTTCTCTACAGCAAACACACACTTACAGACATACACACACATATCCACTGAAAGAAAACAAAAGAAAAAATAATACAAGGTACAGTGTCCTGATGTTAGAATGATGGATGGAAAATGTTGAAGGTCTCTTACATCAACTAAAATTCCTTTGACAACTTTACACCAATGGAATGTTTCATCTAAAGCTACAAAAATAAAAAAAATAGTGTTTTTTTTTTTCCATTGGAGCAAGTCCCCCGCACACCTTCCCAACCCTTGCAACTCAGATATACCAATTTTGAGATTACACTACAGTGGGGAAAACAAGAAATAAATCTAATGAGTGAGCAAGAATGAATATATCCATTGCAGGCTAAGCCAGGAGCTTCTGAGCGAGAGAGAATATAAACACCTCTCGTTACTTGCATTATTCTCTGTTGTTTACAGGCAGGCTGGTTGTTCACACTGTCCTCACTTACTTGCAGCTGAGCCAGGACTCCCCAGGGGTTTATAAATCCAATGAGCAAGTGAGAATGAATATATCCATTGCAGGCTGAGCCAGGAGCTTCTGAATGAGAGGGAATATAAATAAACCCAAGAGCGAGTGAGAAAAGTAGGCAGGAGCTACTATAATCCAGACGCGAGTGACACAAACAAGCCGTTCCCACTCGCAAAAGCATTTGATTTGAGGCTATATGTGCAAGCTCAATTCTGACAGGCTGGTAGCCCTGACAGAGCTGACATCATTGAGTGTGCAATGACATCGGCAAAACCGTGAAATAAATAAATAAATAAATAAATAAAGCAAAGAAAAAAAAATCAGAAACAAAGGGGTGCCACTCGGGAATCATGGCACCCCATTTTTGGACCCCAAAACTCGGTAAAGTCCGAGTAATTCGGGACAGTTGGGAGGTATGCTCACAACAAAACAAGGATGGTTAGGATTACCTGATTTGAAGAGATATTTCAGAGCTACACAGCTGAAGCTCTTAAATATAACACAAGCAGAAAGCTACGATTCAAATAGGAAATTGGTGATAATGAAGCAGGAGGGTAATTCAGTAAATAAGGAAAGAATGGGATTTTGTGCACAGATCCTTAAGGAGAATAACAACAGGCATACAGAACATTATGTTCATAAAGTTGCAGAAAGTATACTAAGAATTAAACCAACACAGGAAAAAAATGAGATTCTGCCAATAGGGATGACTGCAATTAGGGATGCAGGGAATAGATAAGAGGGGGATGGAAATTACTCAAGGAAGCTGCTTAGAGAAGGAATGATAATAGAATGGAAAGAGGCCAAGAAGACATTTAAACTGCATATTAGTGACTGCCTTCACTATCGGGGATTAATATCAGAATATAAACAAATAGAAACAAATAGAGGAATCATAAATGAAAGACCTGCACTGGCTGAGTTTTTACATGAATCTAGAACAAAAGTTGCTGTAAAATATGGGTAATTAGTAGGACATACAAAATATTGCACAATAACTATAGTGATCAATTAGAAGGGGTCAAAAAAAGACTGGAAAGAGAAATTGATATGCAATTTGCAAAGAAACAATGGAAGGCTATATGTAGGGCTCCCAAATATGCAACAAAGTCTAGAAGATTTAGGACTTTTGCCTGAAAGTGTTTGCATAAATGCTTTTATCCTCCAAGCAGAATCCAAAGAATTTTTTCCTCAGGTAGATGGCAAATTTTGGAGGTGTGATGAGAAAGAAACAGAAAACTGGAAACATATCTTATTGGAATGTAATGATTGGCAGACTGTTAAAATTCCTTACAGAGTACTCTGCCAGGAATACTGGGTGAACAAATGAGTGCGACTAAGGAAATTATTTTTTTAGAACAGGGATGCAGGATCTGAATTGCCTAGACACTGTAAGGCCTTGTTAGGTTTAATTCTAGTGGCTGCCCAAAAAAAGCAATTACTAGAAAATGGAAAGCAAAATCTAAACCAACTATACTTGAAGTAGTGACTATTGTAGCAGAGATAAAAGAACAGGATGTAGAATCTTTAGAAAAGGGTAGGAGTAAATTATACAGAAGACGTCAAATTATTGGAACAATGCATGCAGAAAATTGTTTTGGAGGAGAAGGCAGGAAATGAATAATGTTGCCTAGATTATGTATCACATATAGTGTTGTATATCCTATAATTACTGTAAATGTGAACTTGTTAATATGGTTTAATTACTTTTATATAAATGCAAGTTTACCTATGTCACAAGTGATAATTCAATAAAGTTACTAAAAAAATATAATGGAAATACAACTTCTAACCACTCCCGCCATGATAGTTAACATTGTTTATAAAACTCTATTATTATTATTCAGTGAAACTCTACTATCAAGCACATTTCAGCAGACAGGTTCCCAAAAAATGCCCCCATTGAATTGGGAAAGCAAGGCCACCACCACCATGCATTGTTTGTTGCACATAACCCCTTAGGTAAAATAACCATCAGTTTTTTTCAACCCCTTAATGCACTTTTGGCTAACTAGCTGGCAGCCTCATAACAAAACCTCATATGAATAAGACCATCAAGTTGAATATTTATGTATTTGAAAACAAGATGTCACAGTCGTGTGCATATTTCTAATATCACAATGAGGAAGTTAATCTGCCAGGATCAAAAATGCAGAATTTGATTTATTTTATTTAAATTTGTTATCCAGGGTAGAGCACTGATCACAAAGACCAACTTCAGTCTCAGCCTATAGAGACTCAAGTAAGAAAATCAATGAAACAAAAACATGTATATACATTACAGTTTGGCAAGGAAATTATGATGAGTACCTTGCATGAATGTTCTATTGCAAACAGAGGAATCAGTATATACTGTATGCAGTAATGACTATTATCAAAGCTAGTTCTGGTTGACATCTTGTTATTTAATAAAATCTGGCCAACTAAGCAGGTGGTCGAGATGTGTATAACAGCACAATTCTCTAAGCTGGGGAATATGCCCTTTACCCGATATTGTGCGATCGCTGAGATTAGTGTGAAGCGCATCAACATAAACATTATCAGTGTTTTGTCAGTATTCAAATGTAGTACACCTATATATATATATATATATATATATATATATATATATATATATATATATATATATATATCTACTTCAGATGATCGAACTTTCAAATGTTCGACTTTCATATGGCCGAGACCATATGATCGAAAGTTTAAAAAGTTCGAACATCTGATAAAAAAAGCAAAGCAAAAAAAAAATTACCTGAATATTGTTAGCAGGGGGGCAAGCACACCTGCAACCGCCACAGCCACTGCTATTTATATATATGAACTCCGAGATTGCACTACAGTGCAGAAAAGGGAAATCTTCCCGTTCCGCAATGTATGGAGATCTCTGTTAAGAACATTTGAACTTTCAAAAGTTCAATCATATGGTCTCAGCCATATGAAAGTCAAACTTTTGAAAGTTCAATCATATGAAGGGGACCCATAATGTCAGATTACTGAAGTTCCTAAACTTTGAAATTCTTACGGCCAAGACCAAGGGTATAATTTCCATGCCATGCTTTACTGCACTCTCCATTCAAAACATTCACAGTTTGAAACTTCGATAATGTAATAGTGACCCATATATATATATATATATATATATATATATATATATATATATATATATATATATATATATATATATATATAGAGAGAGAGAGAGAGAGAGATGGATCTACTTGATATGGTTGACCTTTCAGAATGTTGAAATTCATATGGCGGAGACCATATGACTGACATTCGAAATGTTGGTATACAAGTAAAAAATAAACAACACAAAAAAACTTAGCTACACCTCCCTGTACCCCTCATGGGGGCTCTGCCCCCACACCCCCCCGGAACTTAAATATACCAACTCTGAGATGGTACTACAGTGGGGAAGATGGAAATCTTTCCATTCTGCACTGTACAGAGATGCCAGTTCTGCATGGTCAACATTTCGAATGTCGATCATATGGTCTCGGCCATATGAATGTCGACATTCTGAAATTCCGACCATGTGAAGGGAACCCATATATATATATATATGGGTCTACTACTAATTACCGACACGACGATTCCCCGACGGAAAATTCACCGACGCCAGATGACCGACACCACAAAAATCCGACAACGCAAAACACCAAACACCATTACACCGACACACGGAACGTAAACAACACGCGACACTACATAGCATACACACTAGCCCTGACCCAAACCCTAACCCTAAGGTCCGACACTATCGCACACTTCACCTACCTGCACCCTAACCCTAACTCACTTACCCACCCCTAACCCCAAGCTCCGACACTACCGCACTCTCCTACCTGCACCTAACCCTAACTCACTTACCCACCTAACCCCAAGCTCCGACACTACCACACTCTCCCTACCTGCACCCTAACCCTAACTCACTTACTCACCCCTAACCCCAAGCTCCGACACTACTGCACACTCACCTATCACACACCCTAACCCTACATCCCTCACTATTGCACACTTACCTGTCCGCTCCCTACTCCTAAATCCCTCACTATCGCATACTTACCAGGTCGCGCTTACACATTCCCCTTGTCGGTCTTCCGGCTGTCAGGATTCCAGCGTGTCGGTCAACTGCGTTGTCGGTCGTTTGGTGTCGGTAATTTCTTTGTCGGCGAATCGGCGTTTGGGTAAATAGTAGGGGACCCATATATATATATATATATATATATGTGTATATATATATATATATATATATATATATATATATATATATATACAAGCATACATAGATGTAAACACACCACAGACATTCATATGTATATATATGTATATATATATATGTATATATATATATATATATATATATATATATATATATATATATGTGTGTACAGAGAGAGATACAGTTATGTACAGTGCAGAGTGACTCTACAGTTAGATGCATTTTGCAAATTCTATCATATGAACTTGTTAAGAGTTAGATTGATGTACTAGAGCAAGATTCATGTTCCCAGAGGGGTTATGTTCATTTGATTGCCAGTTCACTTTCTTGACAAAGAAAAGGTAGTTCACTTAATCTAAAACTCATTTGGTTGATACTCATCACACTGAACATATGAAATGGTATAGAAAATGACTACTGGTGTGGTTTTGGAGGACAGGAATTACAATACACATTAGTGTTGATCAGTATTATTATCATGATAATTTCCTCTGTTGCATTGTTCCACCATATCTAGACATTTAAGTATGTGCACCAGCAGTGATTCAGGGTCTAGGAAGCACTTTTTTTTCTCTGTGGTTGTAAGCTTAAGGCATTAGTATAGTTATGGCAGGGGGTATGAGGGCGAAAGCCCCCTGCAAAAATCTTTGGGAGGTATATTTAGTGAGTATGAAACTTTCAATAAATGAGTGTTGAGCAAATGTAATGTCAGTCAAATGAGTTTTAGATTAAATGAAGAGCTGTTTATTTCCTGTCAATTAAGTGAAATGGCATTGTACTTAAATATAATTATCCAGTGTGGATGCATTTGCATAAAGCATTATTACAATTATTGCACTGAGCTGTGTTTGGAAGTTTGGGTAAGCAGGTATTTCTTCGAGATAGGCAGGGATAGATTCCCTTATTTAAATTCTAGAAAGGAGAAGCAATGATCTAGGTATTGTAGTTCAGTTGTATGATCCTAAAGGGAAGGACTTGGGTAGCTTTGATTTCGGAAGTTGTAGAAATAATTTTCCCTCATTACTTTGGCTGACAGAAAGTAAATTTTATAGCTGTATAGGAGTCTGAAAATTTGAGAGCATAAGAGCAGGTCAATCAGGCCTTTGGTTGTCTGGGAGCCATATTGTTTTTTTTGTATTGTTTTACAGTGGTTTTCATACTTTGAAGAGAGTGCTATAAACCTGCAGATTCTGTTTGTAATTGCCTGACTCAGTCTGGAGTTCCTTTTCAAGGTGTATGCTGTCAGTGGGAGTCCATATTCAACTTGGGCTACTAGAATGCATTTCCCTATAGATCTTCTGGAGTATTTGGAAAGTAAGGTGGATATTTTGTTGTAGGTTGAACAGGGTTTAACCAGATTCCTAGGTATTTAAATGAAGAACAATTTTCTAATGAAGTGTTACTGGGAATAAAAATTAATAATGATGATGGGCTTTTGTTTAGCTTTGGCTTGGTTTAAAAAAGCATTGGTTTTGTTTTGGAAGAGATTTTCTGAAGGATTGTTAAGAATTTTTAAGATCAGAATAGTACTATGTTATTAGAGTAAAGAAGTTTACAATGAGCAATTCCTGCTGCTTGAAAAGACTGCACTCATTCCAGGCATTATGCGAAAGCCAGAATATCTTTCTAGCCAATACAAGAATGATCTTTCATTGCACTGCATTTTCCAGGAAGTTCCTTTAAGATGAACATTTGCTGCTGTTTAATGCAATGGATATTTAAGTAATAGAAAGCAGTTCCTCTGTCTGTAAAGAGGGTATGATAAAGGGGATCCAGACATTAACCTGAATCAGTGCTATCCATTGATGTCTGATTACTGTTGTGCAACTCATGAAAGAAACTACATGGGCACATCACAGAAATGGTACCTCGATGTAGGTGCTAAGATGGCTTTATTAATGGTAAAGATTAAGTGACAGAAGTCACAGCTGCATTTCTTTGTCATTGGTGACAGCACTGTTACATGACAGGCAGGCAAACTCTTGAAAAGTTTTGAGACTTATTATCATAGTCTTTCTTCAGTTCTGTACTCCAAGGTGGTTTGCTTATTTCTTATGTGCTCAAGCTGCAATGCTTGAATTTTTTCCTTGCTTGTGTTTGTGTGATACTGAATGCCACTCTTCCATTATTTGTCTGTGTTAAGACACCCTAGAGAAAGAGCACACAAGTAAACATTTCATTATTATTTTTTTTTATTATAACTCTTTCTCCATGTAGCTGTGACCTTGGGGTGTGGATGCAAAACTGATACAGTGGTGCTTCCCCAATTGAAACATTTATTTGAATTTTGTTGCTGCATATTTGCATGAAATTATTGTTTCTGTAAGTATCATTTAAGAAATCATTTATGTACCGAAGGAAACAGATGATATGCTGTATTTTTATTTTAATTAATTTATTTGTTCATTTATTGTTCATTTATTATGTTATGATGCATTTTCAACAAGGGGGGAATCCAAGTGACATAGAAGAACCATTATACTCTTGATATGAGTAGAGCAGAATACAGTTTTGTCTGTTTCTCATCGATACAGTTTGAGGCATCATTGCAACATTCTTCTAACTATAGAGCTTTAAAGAACTTGTTTGTTATCAAATAGTGTTAACTTAGAAAGTGGCCAAATGAAATGGAAAAACAATAGTGGCTTCATTTCACATGGGTAGTCCAATGATTTTGATAAGAATAACAAAAAGACAAGAATGGAGCCAGCAAATGGTGATAGAAAATATTTGTATTGAAATTAAAGCATCACAGCAAATACAGACATACCGGTTTCGGCTGGTAAATTACACAGCCTTCATCAGTGTATTCAAAGCTAATAGTATTTGCAAGCTGTTTAAATATACAGACATAAAATCTCATTGGTGGAAAAATTATAAATATTCATTAAGCCCTGGGGGGAAAAGCCCACCTAGCTTAATGATCCAATTTTTTTCTCTGCTATTTAGAATATCATGCCAACCAGTTTTATCCCTCCGATCACCCTGAATTACATCAATAATTGTAAACAAGAATATTGCAGATGGATGTGACAACTGGTGTTTATACAAAACATTAGTCATCTTTTTCTGTTTGATATTGCCATAATGTTCTAGATTCGTAACCTGATACACCTTGAGGTTTGTCCAATATAGAATGCACCACATTTGCATGTGGCCATGTAAATGGCCCAATCACTGCTGCAATTGCAAAAAATATTTATATCAAAAACCTTTGAGCAATTTCTGCTAGAAAATTCCTTGGTGGTGCATATGTATTTGCAATTTACACAATGACCGCAAGGGAAACAACCGTACAGACTGTGTCCAGAAATAGTAGTTTGTATTTTGTCCCTGAACCTCCTATCTCCAGTTTTATAATGGTTAAAATAAGATTTCAAACTTTTACCATTTCTGTATGAAAACATACACTTGTCAGGGATAATCCTAGCAACTTCTGGATCACTCTGCAGGATGTTCCAGTGTCGCTGTACAATCTTAACTAGACCATTGGTATTCCGTCCATAAGTGGTAGTGAGTCTAAGTGGTTTAGATGATGTGGTGGACTTCTCCTTATACACAAGCAGCTGACTGCGTTCCATGTCTTGAACCTGGCTTTTGGCAATTGCTATAGTGCCTTCCTTATAACCTCTTTGTTTGAATCTATGTGTGAGGTCCTCTGAGTTCTTACAATATGTTGAATGTTGTGAGCATATCCGTTTGGTTCTAATAAATTGGGATTTTGGAATATTTCTGGCTATGTGTGGAGCATGATAACTTGTAGCATGTAGTAATGAATTATACTGCAGGAACTTCCTATGTGTCTCAGTCTCTAGTGTACCATCCGAAAGTTTACGTATGGAAACATCCAAAAAGATTATTCTGTGGGTATCATGTTGTTCTGTAAAACCTAAACCCCACTCATTATTGTTCAAATATTGTACAAAAGTGAGCAAACTAGACTCAGTTCCCCTCCACACCAGCCATATATCGTCAAGATATCGTCTCCAAATGTCCATATCTGAAAGGAAGATGTTTCTTGTAAAATCATAAATTAACTTGGTTTCAACATAGGCCATAAAGAGGTCAGCATATATGGGGGCAAAGGAAGCCCCCATAGCTGTACCCTTAATTTGCCAGAAACATTCATCCTTGTAATAAAAAACATTACAAGTGAGGACATATCTTGCCATGTCAACCAAAAATGTATTGAATGTAGAACTGTATAGACCTGCATGGTCCAGCCAATATGCCAATGCCTGGAGTCCAGCTTGATGTGGGATATTAGTATATAAGGCACATACATCAAGCGTGCACAAGAGCCAATCTTCTTCCAATTGGGTGTCGGATATGATTTGTAAAAAGCTTGTGGTATCATTTAGCCTGGAACGAAGGAATCGTAACAAAGGTTTGAGATGTTTGGTCAAGAACAGGGATAAGGGTTCAGTTAAATACTTTCTGCCAGACACTATGGGTCTTCCCGGTGGGTGTGTAGCATTTTTATGTATTTTTGGAAGAAAATAAATGTATTGTGAATTGCAATCCTTAACTGTTAATTGATGTAGAGTGTCTTTGGAAATTTCACCCCTGTCGAAAGCATTCTTAAGGAAACATTCAATGCATTTGGTAAATCTATGTACAGGGTCCATAAACATATGATTGTAATATCTAGTGTCTGACAACTGCCTACAGGCCTCCCTATCATAATCAACCCAATTCTGTACTACAACAGCACCACCTTTGTCTGCTGTTGTAATCACGATTTGTTTATTTTTCTGGAGTTCCAGAATGGCTTGTTTCTCACTAAAAGTGATATTGTTGTGTTTCCATGCTAAATTTGAACTTTGAAAATGAATATCCCTAAGAACACTGTTTTGAAACTGGTGAACCACAGTGTTCATGGGTGGACAAAAATTGGATTGATGGTATGTGAATTTCCCCTTCTCAAAGTCAAGACCAGAATCACCAAAAAACATTTTAAGATTAATTAATCTACAGAATCTAGACAAATCTTGTGCAAATACATCCTCAGAAATGATAGCACCAGGTATGAAATTTAAGCCTTTATTCAATATTTTGACATGTAGATCGGACAGAACATGTTCAGACAAATTTAAAATGTTGTTAGCAGTGCTTTGATTTAAGTCCCTAACGCCAACTCCAATAGTCCCTGTACATTGTGTATTTTTCTTATGTTTACACCCACCCCGTCTGTATGTGCTCCTAAAGGGGCAACCCCCGAGCTTCTTTTGGGTGATGGTGATCCTGTTGCTGTCAGGGATTCATTATCAGTCCCTGATGATGTATCATCATAGGATGAAGTGGTATTGTGGTTGCTTTTCCTCAATATGGATCTAGGTCTTTTCCTTTTCCTATCTGAAATAGGGAGGTTGTTGAATCTCACATGCTTGGATTGAGAAGAAAACGGGTTACCCCGGGAATAATCCTCTTGGTCCCTATTGAATTTTTTCATCTTACGTGACCGTAGTTCAGCATCAAACTTTTTCAAATCTTGGGCCACTCTGTTAAGCTTGCCTTCAAAAGAAGGCTCCTGTTCATAACATTTCAATTTGTCTGCCAAGGTCATAATCTCAGACAGCCCCTTATCTATGGCTCGATTATGAAATTTATAAAGTTGAACCACAAAAGACATTGTGGCTTCATGTTGTATTTTTGACCACTGTGTGGTCAATTCATCATCTGCATTAGTTATATGTGGAATAGTTCGTATCCTTAATCCCCTTGGGGTTATGTTCGCTGCCTGATATGCCTTGAAAAGCTTACTATGCCACACATTGGCTCGTAGCGCCCTTAATTGCCTATTCAGGTCATCAATTAGCTTTTGGCTTGTTGTATCAGGGTTGCTATTCCCCATCTGATCTGCATTCCCATTTGGATTTGGGCTCAAACCAAAGGCCCCTAGATCCTCCCTGTCAGCCACCAGTCCTGAAATAAGATTGGATAAATCCATATTTAGTGTGACCAAAAAGAAAAAATGCAAAAACAAAAAAAGTTTTTTAGCTGTCAATAATGGTTAATTAATGATACCACGACAGCAAACTAAAAAGTGTTATTAAGGACAATAACAGCTGTCAAAGTAGTAATTTCCATAAAAGAAGAAACAGCTGCATCCATATAGAATTCAAATTCACAAGGATTTTTATGTATTTAATGCAGATGATGAAATAGCAATACTTATAAACCCAGAAAGAGGCAGTCAAAAACCATGAATTCAGGCTCAAAAGGAAATATATAGAAAAAAAGGAAGTTTTAAATTGTTTGATGCTCAACCATCAAGAAAAAGACTTGCAATACTCATTCTATACAGAATAGGGACCCAGGATATACTCAACAGACCCTGTAAAGTATACTTATCATAAATAAAATTGTTGTTGTCAACAACGCCAAGATAATAAAAATTGTTCTTCCCAAGAGGTAAAAAACCTCATTCCCCACTATCATGGACTATAACCTATTCATATAATGAACCCATATAAATATGGAGTATATTGGTTGTGAAAAAATGACAGAATGTATATATGTAGTTCTGTAGCCCACAATGTGAAAGAAAACTCTCCTATAATCCAGAATCAAATAGGAGAATATATAACATGCAGGGAAAAGTAAGACTGTGTGTCTAAAAATTATATAAAGTGATCTCAGCTAATTTGCATATCCCAAGTTCTCATAGCCTTAAAGGGGTAACTTTTAAATGCAAATCTAGTACTCATGTACGTTCTCATAATCATGAACCAAACACTGGTTGTCCAACCTTCAACATGTAGATATACTATGATATGTATTACCAAAAGTAATGAAATGTTATAATCACCAACCCAAACTATATACTTATATAAAACACTACATGAACATAAACTTCATCAAAACTCACAAGAAGGCCTTAAACTCCTGTGAATGATCAGAGAACATAATATGTTCATAAAAAGTGAGTAAATATTAAAGTATTGTTAGGGTATTGTTGGTATGAACATAGACAAAAAGTCTCTATATCTGAATAACTATTTTTGGATAAGGATAAACCCCTACTTGAATCCAAGGCAACCCCATGTAAAAATGTAATCGGTTTGAGAAGAAATTCTGAACCGACTATATATATTGAAACCACATATACCAAAATCCACTGTTATATATATCATATCCCTTATGAAAAGATGTTAACATAAAAATGAGTTGCAAAAATTGTTAAGGACCCCATATCATGCTGTAAAAATGGTAAGCAGACCCGAACATCTAAGATGAATGAATTACCACTTAAAATGGCATTAGATATTAGAAAATCTGCTAACGGCCCCTACAGAAACAAAGCTCATTGATACGTTTTTTATATCAAATGAAAATACATATATAGAGTTTAACTGTCAGTAAACATCATTGCAACATATCCAAAAACACCTCACATAGACATATCGCCACTGTTTGGTATGTAAAAAAATGTCCATATACAATAAAGAACATAAATGTTCAGTAAGTTGCTTCCAAGAAGATCTCCGTTGAATCCCCTTACCACTTGGTCCAAAATAGACAAAATAATATGTCCAAAACTGGAATAATGGGATTTGTAAATTCCTCCTGTTAAGAAATGTCACTTGTAGTGTTATGCTGTATAAACGGTAAATATTTGTACCTTAAATCAAGGCCGCAAAAATTGTTAAGGACCCGATATCATGCTACAGGTTGGTAAACCAACCTAAAATGAGTGAGAAACCACTTTAAATGATACAAGATATTGGAAATCCGCTAACAGCCCCTACAAGAACAAAACTCATAGATACATGCTTTACATCACCATATCAAATATAATTACATGTACAGAGTTTGGCTGCCAGTAAACATCATAACAACATACCCAAAATGACTCACATAATCATATCGCCACTGTTTGATATGTGAAAATATGTCCATATACCATAAAGAACATTAATGTTCAACAAGTTTCTTCAAAAATGGTCTCCGTTGAATTTTCCTCCACCACTTTATCCAAAGTTGAACAGACTAATATGTCCAAAAATGGAATGGTGGGATATATAATTCCCTCTTGTTGAGAAATGTCACTTGTAGAGTCTTATTATATAAACAGTAATTAATTGTACCTTGGATCCGGTCAAACAGAAGAACGGATTGCAAACCCGTAAATCCGTTTAAACAGGCGTCACTGCTCCACCGGCCCTTTCGCAAAAACCAAACGACTGGTGCTATATAAATCACATAAACCAAAACGGCATTCTGCCAGCTGATGTAACTATAATAAGTAATGCAAAATTGTCCAAATCCAAACAGGAAAAAAGGTCGGGAGATGTTTGCAACGTATGTGTATACGAATCCCCTCGAGATAATCAGGTCAAGGAACAAAACCAAGATGGCGTATTCAACACCATAGATGCAAAGTCACGATTTTGTATCATGAAAAAGAAATAGTCCACCAGTTGCCAACTTTAAAATGGGTTGGAAAATATTCCAGTACCAAACTAGGTCGGCTCTATAAGATTATAACCACCAAATATCCACAATGATGCTAAACGCTTAAAACATGATGAGCTGCAATGAATCCATGTTGCAGCAACAGGATCACCAACCCCAGCAGGAAGTGAACACGTAGAACACCAGCAAAAACACCTCCTCCTGCACGTGGGTAATGCACGGCCCCCAAATGTAGTAGATCAACCAAAAGACAAGAATGGAGCCAGCAAATGGTGATAGAAAATATTTGTATTGAAATTAAAGCATCACAGCAAATACAGACATACCGGTTTCGGCTGGTAAATTACACAGCCTTCATCAGTGTATTCAAAGCTAATAGTATTTGCAAGCTGTTTAAATATACAGACATAAAATCTCATTGGTGGAAAAATTATAAATATTCATTAAGCCCTGGGGGGAAAAGCCCACCTAACTTAATGATCCACTTTTTTTCTCTGCTATTTAGAATATCATAGCAACCAGTTTTATCCCTCCGATCACCCTGAATTACATCAATAATTGTAAACAAGAATATTGCAGATGGATGTGACAACTGGTGTTTATACAAAGCATTAGTCATCTTTTCCTGATTAATTAATCTTAAAATGTTTTTTGGTGATTCTGGTCTTGACTTTGAGAAGGGGAAATTCACATACCATCAATCCAATTTTTGTCCACCCAAGAATACTGTGGTTCACCAGTTTCAAAACAGTGTTCTTAGGGATATTCATTTTCAAAGTTCAAATTTAGCATGGAAACACAACAATATCACTTTTAGTGAGAAACAAGCCATTCTGGAACTCCAGAAAAATAAACAAATCGTGATTACAACAGCAGACAAAGGTGGTGCTGTTGTAGTACAGAATTGGGTTGATTATGATAGGGAGGCCCGTAGGCAGTTGTCAGACACTAGATATTACAATCATATGTTTATGGACCCCGTACATAGATTTACCAAATGCATTGAATGTTTCCTTAAGAATGCTTTTGACAGGGGTGTAATTTCCAAAGACACTCTACATCAATTAACAGTTAAGGATTGCAATTCACAATACATTTATTTTCTTCCAAAAATACATAAAAATGCTACACACCCACCGGGAAGACCCATAGTGTCTGGCAGAAAGTATTTAACTGAACCCTTATCCCTGTTCTTGACCAAACATCTCAAACCTTTGTTACGATTCCTTCGTTCCAGGCTAAATGATACCACAAGCTTTTTACAAATCATATCCGACACCCAATTGGAAGAAGATTGGCTCTTGTGCACGCTTGATGTATGTGCCTTATATACTAATATCCCACATCAAGCTGGACTCCAGGCATTGGCATATTGGCTGGACCATGCAGGTCTATACAGTTCTACATTCAATACATTTTTGGTTGACATGGCAAGATATGTCCTCACTTGTAATGTTTTTTATTACAAGGATGAATGTTTCTGGCAAATTAAGGGTACAGCTATGGGGGCTTCCTTTGCCCCCATATATGCTGACCTCTTTATGGCCTATGTTGAAACTAAGTTAATTTATGATTTTACAAGAAACATCTTCCTTTCAGATATGGACATTTGGAGACGATATCTTGACGATATATGGCTGGTGTGGAGGGGAACTGAGTCTAGTTTGCTCACTTTTGTACAATATTTGAACAATAATGAGTGGGGTTTAGGTTTTACAGAACAACATGATACCCACAGAATAATCTTTTTGGATGTTTCCATACGTAAACTTTCGGATGGTACACTAGAGACTGAGACACATAGGAAGTTCCCGCAGTATAATTCATTACTACATGCTACAAGTTATCATGCGCCACACATAGCCAGAAATATTCCAAAATCCCAATTTATTAGAACCAAACGGATATGCTTACAACATTCAACATATTGTAAGAACTCAGAGGACCTCACACATAGATTCAAACAAAGAGGTTATAAGGAAGGCACTATAGCAATTGCCAAAAGCCAGGTTCAAGACATGGAACGCAGTCAGCTGCTTGTGTATAAGGAGAAGTCCACCACATCATCTAAACCACTTAGACTCACTACCACTTATGGACGGAATACCAATGGTCTAGTTAAGATTGTACAGCGACACTGGAACATCCTGCAGAGTGATCCAGAAGTTGCTAGGATTATCCCTGACAAGTGTATGTTTTCATACAGAAATGGTAAAAGTTTGAAATCTTATTTTAACCATTATAAAACTGGAGATAGGAGGTTCAGGGACAAAATACAAACTACTATTTCTGGACACAGTCTGTACGGTTGTTTCCCTTGCGGTCATTGTGTAAATTGCAAATACATATGCACCACCAAGGAATTTTCTAGCAGAAATTGCTCAAAGGTCTTTGATATAAATATTTTTTGCAATTGCAGCAGTGATTGGGCCATTTACATGGCCACATGCAAATGTGGTGCATTCTATATTGGACAAACCTCAAGGTGTATCAGGTTACGAATCTCAGAACATTATAGCAATATCAAACAGAAAAAGATGACTAATGTTTTGTATAAACACCAGTTGTCACATCCATCTGCAATATTCTTGTTTACAATTATTGATGTAATTCAGGGTGATCGGAGGGATAAAACTGGTTGGCATGATATTCTAAATAGCAGAGAAAAAAAGTGGATCATTAAGCTAGGTGGGCTTTTTCCCCCCAGGGCTTAATGAATATTTATAATTTTTCCACCAATGAGATTTTATGTCTGTATATTTAAACAGCTTGCAAATACTATTAGCTTTGAATACACTGATGAAGGCTGTGTAATTTACCAGCCGAAACCGGTATGTCTGTATTTGCTGTGATGCTTTAATTTCAATACAAATATTTTCTATCACCATTTGCTGGCTCCATTCTTGTCTTTTGGTTGATCTACTACATTTGGGGGCCATGCATTACCCACATGCAGGAGGAGGTGTTTTTGCTTTGATAAGAATAAAACATATACTCTAGTAATAAAAACTTTGCTAAGTTCTTTGCTATATCCGGAATTCAGACAGACAAAGAAGACAGTGGTGGGTCTAAAGATGGAAGTTAATTACTTAGAATGCAAATACTCAAGCATAATTAGGAGAAAAAAAGTGAAGTGAAAAAAAGCCAGAACAAATCAAAAAATACTAGAAATGCTGCAGATAACAGAAAAATTACAAAGTAATTTGTACACAAATTACAAAGTATGGTATAGATAATACAGAGTCATTGAAGGCAAAATACCTAGATCTTGGTAAGTTGTGTGTAAAATGCAAAAAAACACAACTGCATTTTTGTAAAGATATGTAAAAGTACAAATAAAACGGGACAAACAGAAAGCACAAATATAGCAATATAAGACAATACATGCAAAACCAATCACATATGTAAAGAGTAACAGGCTAAAAGTGAGAATATTGTTAGAAAATATGACACTATAGCCTAGACCTTAAAAAAGAAAGACAGTATAAAAAGATAGACGTCAACATTAAGGTGCAACAGGATTATATAAACATGTTGTTAGATAAATGAGTCTCATTAACCATAATATCAGATGAAGAATATAATATAATAAAATCACTTCCATAGCTAAAGAATTTGGACACAATAACTTATACATGTTGATTAAACACATTAGCCTAGATTAAAGCCTGCTTCAGTGGAGAAGTGGAAACTAAATAAATAAAGAATAAAGTATTTTCATTGTTTTGCATGACAATGAATTATTTTATGTCACTTCACAGCCAAATCATTAAGTGCGGAGTAGATATTAATCAGTTTTGAAGAAAATGAACAAAACGGATACAACTACATAGAACAATAAGTAAACTTAAAAATTTGTTTAGTGGTATTAGAACTGCCAGGTTACATTATATATAGATCCAAAGGTGATCTCATCATTTCAGTATCATAAGAATATTATTTTCCCTTTGAAGAAAAAAAAGAAAAACAGAAAAGGTCAAGAGAAAGGACATTACTGAAAAATTCAGAAGACCCATGCCATTGGTTTTTTTTTTTTTGGTACTAAACAAATGGTGTTGCAGTGGTGCAGCAGTCAATGTTGTCACCTCACAGATAGAGGTTCTGTGATTTGATTCTCAGCTGGGCTGCCTTCTGTGCAGAGTCTGCATGTACTCCCTGCATCTGCGTGGGTTTCTTCCAAGTACTCCAGTTTTCTCCCACATTCCAGAGACATGAGTCTGGAGCATTTCTCTCCGGGCCGCCACTGAAAATGAGCTCTGTCCCAGTTGGACTTTCCCAGTAAAAAAATGTTAAATAAAATAACCACATCTTATATTTTGGTGGACAAAGTGTCTGAGGAGGACTCAAAAAGGTGGTAAAAAGTTTCTCCCCAGCCTAGAAAAAAACACTTGTATTAAAAACTGGAAATCAATCCCACTGTGTACCTATGGTGTTAGGTTATTCTGTTAATAATTCTGTAATTAGGCAGATTAGGAAAAAAATTATTTTGTTGGCTTGTGGACCTACTATTGATGAGATAGCAGGTAATTCTTCCCATTTTTAATATAAGATGACCAAGAATAAAAAAAAACAGACTTTGACTTTAGTATATCAATCTACTTATGATATTGCATCACGAAGAAAACATGGGTATGCCAAAATGTGATAGATGTAGACAATGTAGGCATATCCATGAAGGTCTGTACATAACAGTACCTGATTTTCAAAGGTAATAACCATAAAAGGGAAATATGATTCTTCCACCAAGTGGTGTAGTATATTTAGACAAATGCCTTTCCTGTGAGGTATTTTATGTGGAGAAAAGTGGCCGTATGATACAACAAAAGATATACGGATATTGTTATTCCATCAAGAAAAATGGACATAAGCTGTTTTTATACAAAAGTACTTAAGATGGAATAATTAGGAGAATAGTTTAGGAAGCAAGGAAATTTAGCAAGTTGGTCTGAATGTGGTTATTTTACCTGGATTAAATGGCTGTATAGCTATCACAAGTGTTTTAAAAATGAGAGTTATTTTTATTTTTTCATTCTTTTTTATGACAATTTTGGAAATTTGATTGCATATCTTTAAGGTATATATCACATGGTTTTAATTAATTCGCATACTAGTATTTATTGGGTCTATATTATATCATTGAATGCTTAAAAAAGTGAACGCTGATTGATCGACATAATTTAAGCGAAAGCTTACAATCTCAAACTGTCAGATCAGTGATTTTTTTCCCAGGGAAAAAAACGCTGATCCAAAACACATACACACAACACAAGCACACCAAACAAACAGAAATCCACACACATACACCTAAAATCTGATACCTAACCCTACACTAAACTATGCACACACCACTAACTACCCACTTACCTTAACCCAAACCCTAACCCTAAGGTCCATCACTATCGCACACTCACCTCACTCGCTCCCCAACCCTAACTCACTTAAATCCACCCTAAACCTCATGTCCACTCAATCGCGCACACACCTAACCCGAGCCCTAACCCTAACTCACCTAAATCACTCTAACACTCACATCCACACAATCGCACACTTACCTGAATCCGATTGGTAACTTTCCACCATGACACTGAAAATACCGAAGCAACAGAAACGGACAACCGAATTCTTTTCCTAGGAAAAAATTGAGTTTCTGCTGCTTCGATATTTTGCAGTTTCGCGAAAATAAGTTCAATCAATCAGCGTTCGCTTTTTTAAGCATTCAAGGATATAATATAGACCCTATTTATTACGTACTGCTTTAAGAGTGCATTAATCTGATGAAATCCATTTGATACTGTAAAGCTGAAAGCACTAAATAAACTTACATTTCCTATCATATTTTGTGAGCCTTCGTTGCACAGATTATGACAACTGGCTGGATTTTTGTCATTTGATTTTTTCTAGCCTCTGCCAAAGTTGAACTGGAATATACACCATGAAATTTATGGTGTGAAGTTAATTGTGAGGGGTACTGCAAGGTTATAAGTGAAATAAATGTATTACGAGAGGCACCGCCCCCTTTGCTCCTCTCCTAGCTCTACCTTCATCAGGACGTTCATCCGCTAATTTAATAGGTTGTCTGGGTCATAGTCAAAGACTGAATATGTAAAATGATGCTTCACCACTACAGTGAATACTCTGTTCCAAAAAAATATTTGATGATATATTCTTGAAAAAGAAAATATAGAATATCAGTACCTTTCTCATTTGCATTAATTATCTGATTGTCTTTTGTATGTAAGTAATTCATTCATTCATTCATTCATTCATTCATTCATTCATTCTTTCATTCATTCATCCACAGCCTATATCATCACTGCATGTCCAGCAAAGGACGTAATCCTCAGTGGGATTGCCATCCCAAACACATACACACACACACACACACACACACACACACACACACACACACACACACACACACACACACACACACACACACACACACACACACAAACACACATAGCTAAAGACAAACCACAAGGCATTCTTTAGCTATGTTCACAACCTCAAAGGCAATACACAATTGTGTGCAGATCTCATTTTAAATGGAGTCACCTATACTGAGCCAGAAGATATAGTAAACATCCGGGCTGATAAATTCATCTCCAACTTCACTCGTCTCTCCCCCTCAACCTTCCTTCAGGAAATATCATCAAATATAACTCTCTCTACTATCACTAGGCAACAGGACCTAATGCTCTCTCTAAGACCAAGGACACTGCATCAATAGGCCCAGACAACATCAAAGGATGCCTTCTAAATAGCATGAAACATGACCTATCAGGGCCTTTGGAATTACTATTTAACTGTAGCCTCCAAACTTCCTCATGAATGGAGAAAAGCAACAGTCATCTCTCTCCACAAACATGGGCCATCTACAGACTGTGGAAACTACAGACCATAAGTCTCACTAGTCTTCCATGGAAAGCTATGGAAATAATTATCATGGAGATGATCAACAGAGATATAGTAAACCTCCAGACACTGGACTCAAGTCAGTTGGGTTTCATCAAGGGCAGATCATGCCTACTCAACCTGGTTGGCTTCTTTGAGAAGGTCACCAAAGCAATGGATGAAGGCAAAATCATTCACACTGCCTACCTTGACCTGGCTAAGGCATTTGACACAATACTCTACTCCGGCATTGTTGACAAACTGAAGAGGTTAGGTACAAACCCATATGTCACCCAGTGGATAACCAACTGGCTCACAGACAGGACCCAGGAAGTTAGAACTGGGGAGTCCACCTATACGAAGAGGCCAGTCACAAGTGGAGTCCCTCAGGAATCAGTCCTTGGTCCGCTCCTTTTTGGCATTTACTTCTCAGAAGTCAAGGCTAATGTCAGTAGTCTCTGGCTGACTAAATTTGCAAATGATTGCAAATTAGGAGCTATTATTGAATCTCACATGGACACAAATGTTCTCCAGGAGGGGCTGAAATAGACAAACAATTGGTGTCAGAGCTATGGACTAAAACTAAATGCCAAGAAATGTATAATAGTATCCTTTGGGAAGTTATCCATCCCTGAAAACTATCATATTGACAACACACCCCTTAGAGTTGACCCAGTATTCAGGGACTTAGGGACACACATAGACAGGATCATAGGATCATAGGAGGTTACAAGGGTAATAGCTCTGGGGCCCTTACAAGTCTAGCCAAGAGTTTATCCCCAAAAATAAACCTCAGTCAGCACCTGTCACACCTGTCAGTGAGGGACACAGGTGGAACCCCTGGGATGAATTTGTGGTTTCTCATCCACTCATCAAGGTTGCACTTGAAGAGGATCAGCAAGATGCTCTGACGTGTATGAAAAGTCTATTCCAGAGATGGGGCAGCCTCTGGGAGACAAACCTGTCCCTCCAGCAGGTTTTGTTAATGTCACATATTAGGTGCAAGCCTTTTGAAGGGGTTGTGAGTGAGGAGCTAGACTAATGGAAATGGAGCATCTCTAGCAGGGCAGGGTCTGAGATTGCCTTGTAGGTCAGACACAGATCACCCCTGAGCAATCTGTATGATACCGAGTAGAGTGATAATAATTTGCACCTGTCTGCATAGGATAGGTATTGGAGGCCATGGATTCTCTCTGTCAGGTATTTCAGTGGCCTTTCCTGTTGGTGCAGGTATTTGGAGAGGTACATACCAAACGGGCATTATACTCAATTATTGGTCTAATGAGGGAGGAGTATAGAGAGGTAATAATCTGCCTTTTTCTGGATGCAATCCCTTTACTTATGAGATGAACCAAGTAAAAGGCTTTTCTGACCACTGCCACTATATGATAGTTGAATGCGAGGCTGTTATCAACCTGAGTGCCCAGGTCTTTCACCACAGGTTTTGGCTTAGGGGGTTGCAGTTGATGTGGTAATCAGTAGGGGGTTGTATTTTTTCCACATGGTATGATGAATACATTTTTTGCATTTAGCTTGAGGCTATGACTTTGGCACCAGTCATTAGTTGCTGTGAGACCGTCTTGCAGTATGTTAACATTATTTGTGGAGTCAATGACAGTACCCAACTTACAGTCATTGGCAAACTTGGTCAGCCACAGGACTTTTGTATTTGCCTGTACTCCAAGAAATAGATGCCAAACAATTGGGGTCCCAGCACAGATCCCTGGGGAACTCCACTAGTGACAGGTCTGCTATCAGAGGTGGAGGTGCCTATTTTGACTTTGAGGGTCCTGTCAGTGAGCCAGTTGGCCACCCACCTGATGAGATAGGGATTTACACCAAGTTGTGTTAGCTTTTTGATGATGCCCGAGTGGGGGGTTGTGTCAAAGGCCTTTACAAAGTCAAGGTAAGCTGTATGTGATGACTTTCCCTCATCCAGGGCCTTGGTGAGAGTCTCAAAGAAGTCAACCAGGTTCAACAGGCAAGATCTGCCCTTGACGAATCTGAATTGGGTGGAGTCATGTGCTTTAAGATTATCTATGTCCTTGTTTATGAGATCCATAATAATAAGCTCCATGGCTTTACAGATCAGACATGTCAAGCTAATGAGGCAATAGTTTTCAGGGTCAGTAGTGGCACCACCTTTGTGCAAGGGGATGACAACGGTGGTTCTCCACTCTGCTGGAATGAAGCCTATACTTAGGCTGTGATTGAATACAGTGCTCAATGGTGAAGCTAGTTCTTGCTGGAGATGTTGCAGAATACATCCTGGGATACTATCATGTCCCATGGAAGCTGTATTTTTTGCCCCGGATAGACCCTGCAACATTTGATCTATGGAGAAGTGAGGTGCAGGACAAGTATCAGGGATGTTGAAAGGGCCTTGGGGGGGACAAGGCAGTGAAGTTTCCAGTGAACCTATCTGCTAGCAGGATCAGTGTAAGTGATACTGTTAAGTACTAATTTGGAACAAACCTGGGCTTTACCATGGAGGTTCCTGATGTAACTGAAGAAGACTTTATGGTTTCCCTTTTTTATGGAGGCTAGTTTCAATTCATAATTGGCCTTGGAGGTTTTCACTAGTGATCTAGTTTGCTTGTTGAGACTAAGGAGGGAGTTTTTCCAATTTGGAATTTGTTCCCTTTTACCCTTGGACAACAGTTTCTTCCTTTTGTTGTAAAGCCTGTTGATAGAAGATGTCTACCAGACAGGTTTGTGCTTCCTTGAGGAGCAGGTTTTAGTTCTATTGGGTATGACTGAGTCCATGCAGTTGTACAGGTGCTTGTAAACTGCACTGCTGTACTGTTCGGCATAGTGATCTGCATCCTCTGGGAGGGGTGGTAGTGTAAAGCTACATATACCCTACCTTATGAGGTTGTAGTCAGCTTTTGAGAAGTTTTTTAGCTTGATTTTGGTGTGGGGGGGTGGGTGGGATAGGAGCTTCGAATGAGACAGTCCGATGATCTGATCTAACCAGGGAAGGACATACTATGGGAATGGTGCAGCGGTCACCCATGCTGGTGAGAATCAAGTGAAGAATGTTATAGCTTCATAGGTTCAAAGGTGTGTACTAGGCTAATCGCCTTGGAGCCTTTACAAGCCTGACCCATAGGAGTACCCTGGCATTCTGCCACCCAACCTTAGTTCCCAGTGCCTCTGTCGAGTAGAGCCACTGGAGTGAATCTCGGGGTGAATTTTCTATTTCCCATCCACTCATCGAGATTTCTCTTGAAGACGGCCAGTGAGGTGCTCTGTTTGACATGATTGGGAAATCTATTCCATAGCATGGGCAGTCTCTGGGTTACGAACCTGTCCTTCCAGCATGTTCTGTTGATTGTGGTAATGAGGTAGAGGTCTCTGGACCATGTGGTGTGGAGGGATTTGGATTTCTTTAGATGTAGCATTTCTAACAGAACTGGGACAGACATGGCTTTATATGTCAAGCAGAAATCACCTGTAAGTAGGCGATATGAGTTTTTTGAGTCTGTCCATATAGGACAAGTGTTTAAGGCCTAGGATCCTCTTTGTGAGGTACTTTTGCAGCCTCTCCAGTTGTTGCAGGTGTCTAGTGTATATTCCAAATGGGGCATTGTACTCGATGCTTGGCCTAATGGGGAAAGAGTAGAGGAAGACAATGACCTCTTTCTTCCTGGATGCAAAACCCTTAGTAATGAGATGTTCCACACAGAAGGACTTTCTGACCACAGTGGCACTGTGGTGGTCAAAACAGAGTTTGCTGTCAACTTGTGTTCCCAGATCTCTTATAATGCCTTCTGGGTTCAGTGGACTGCCATCGATGTAGTAATTCACGGGAAAAGGGTTTTTTCCTAATGGGGATGATGACACATTTTTTGGCATTGAGCTTAAGACCGTGGTTCTGACACCAGTCATTGGTCTCAGTGAGGCCTTTCAGTAGGAGGTCAACATCACTTGGGGAGTTAATAATAGCTCCCAACTTGCAATTGTCTGCAAACTTTGTCAGCCAGAGTCCCTTCTTCATGGTCTAGACTTCACAGAAGTAGATACCAAACAGGAGAGGACCCAGGACTGAATCCTGTGGGACTCCAGTCATGACTCGTCAGCAGTCTGACTTAGAGTCTGCTACTTTCACACTGTGGCTTCTATCTGTGAGCCAGTTTGCAACCCACCTAGTGATATATGGGTTGATGCCTAGCTTAGTGAGTTTTTCTATGATTACTGAGTGGGGAATAGTATCAAAGGCCTTGGCCAGATCAAGGTAGGCTATATGAACCACCCCGCCTTCATCCACAGCTCTGGTGACTGACTCTAAGAATTTGACCAGGTTGAGCAGGCATGATCTACCCTTCACAAAACCAAACTGTGTGGGATCCAGAGTTTGGAGATTCCCTATATCCTTGTTTATTAGATCTATGATGATGCATTCCATAGCTCTGCATATCAGACTCATCAGGCTAATGGGGTGATAGTTCCGAGGGTCTGTAATCACTCCTGCTTTGTGTAGAGGGATGACTGTAGCAATGCACCATTTGGTAGGGACAAAGCCTGAGGTGAAGCTGTGGTTGAACAGGGCACACAGGTAAGACGCCAGTTCACTATGTATTTCATGCAAAACACAACCAGGGATATTGTTAGGTCCCATAAAAGCTGTATTTTTGGCCTTGAACAGTGCTGTTTTAACCAGTGCAGCAGTAATACTGGGTGCCTGGCAATCTACTGGTATTGCGATTGGTCCTTTGGGGGGAGAGAGGGGTAAAATTGGCACTAAATCTGTCAGCCAGAATATTGGCAATATCTATTGGCTGTATAGGAGGTACCATTGTACACTAGCTCAGAGCAAATCTGGGTATTGCTGTAGAGATTCTTTACATATCTATAGAAGGCCTTGTGGTTGTCTTTACTATCTGCTGCAATCCTGTTTTCATAGCTAGCTTTAGAAGATTTGATAAGGGATCTCAACTTTTTATTGAGGCTGATAAGAGAATTTTTCCAGTCTTGGGACTGCACCTTATTCCACATCAGTTTCTTCCTTCTGTTGTAGAGTTTGTTTATGGCAGGAGACCACCAGATTGGCTTCCTTTTTTTGGAGGACAGTGTCTTGTTTCTATTGGATATAGCAAGATCCATGCATTTGTGTACATGTTCATGCAGTGGATTGGTGTATGATTCGGAGGTCATGCAACTATTCTCTATTTGCATGGGTGCCGTGAAGTTAGCAACCTTTATTTTTAGGAAATTTAGCAAAGTTAGCTTTGGAGAAGTTTTTCATGGTGGTTACCTTTTCAGGGGGAGGAGGGAGGGATGTGCATTTCCAAAGTGATTTATTTGCAGTCAAATCTAACCAGGGAGGAGTTGACTACTGGTGTAGAGCAACAGTCATCCATGTTAGTAATGACCAGGTCAAGAATGCTGCTGCCTCTAGTGGGGTTAAGAATGAGCTGGTCCAGGACATTGGAATTAATGAATTCCAGGAAACGTTGGGCAAGTGCATTGGTACATGAGTAGTTTTCGTTGACAAGACAAACACCCAGTTCAGTGAAATGCAAGTTCAACAGCCCGATAGGGCAAGGGAAGATGGGTCGCAGATAGTTGGAGGTATCTTGAATTTATCAAAAATTACATTAGAGCAATCTCATTATTCTTTGTTGAAGAAGGGCCTTGGCTTTATACCTTCAGCCAGCAATGACTTAGTTTCAGTCTTAACAGACTTGAAACAGTTTACTAGAAATTTAAATTTAAAAGTGTTGTTTAAGCAGTCTGATTTAGTGTTGAATGCTTGTAGAAGACGTAGCATGTATATACCGATTAGTATACCAATTATTACAGCATTTCATTATTTATGTGAAATAAAGTTTAGAAAATTATTTGATGTTGATTTTAAAAAAAAGCATTATAATTTATCATATGATGAATACATCGCCTTGAAGCAGTTGCAATCAAATGAGAACATTATTATTAAGCAAGCAGATAAAGGTTGTGTTATAGTTGTCATGGATAGGGATAAATATTATGCAATCATTACTGATTTTCTTGATGATGTTAATGCTTTTCAACAGATTCTAGCTAATGATGTTAAAAAGCATATTAGTGATGTAAATATGCACGTATATGATCTTCAGATTAATGGTGATATAGACTTGGACTTGTTCCATTTCTTTACTGTACCATGTCCAACTATACCGCAACTATATGGTCTACCAAAAATTAATAAGTCTTTGGTCAATCCACCCATGAGACCCATTGTTTCTGGGAATGGGTGGATAACAGAACTTATATCTGTCTATTTACAGAAACAGTTGCATCTGTTTCTGTTGCGGTGTAGTAATATTCTGAAATATACTGGTGATTTTTTTTGGTTAAGCTGTACCATTGGTATAATGGTTTGAAAGCTAAGAGGATTGAATTGGGTGAGTTTTTGTTTGTAACTATGGATACTGTCTCCTTATTTACGGTTATACCGAATAGTTATGGTATAGAATCTATTAGGGAGTTTTTGACGGCACAAAAATCTGTGTCTGTGAACTATACACAGAACATTTGGTTAATGTTGGATCTAGTGTTGAGTAATAACATCTTTATGTTTGATCGACAGCTGTATTTGCAGCTTACTGGTGTGGCTATGGGCACACCAATTGCAAACACGTATGCGAACTTGGTCCTGCATCAGTGGGAAACTAAATATGTATATGATGGCTCCAGATTCCTTAATGATAATGTTTGTTTTTATCAAAGGTTTGTCGATGATTGTTTTATGATTTGGAAAGGTTCTTTGAATGATCTTATAGAATTTATAACATATTTGAACTCATCTACTACCTTTTTGAGATTTAAGGAGACTATTTCTGAAGTTGAAGCTGTGTTTCTTGATGTTAAAGTTTTTTTAGATAATGGGTTATTGCAGCCTGTTGTTCATAAGAAAGATGTTCATGCAAGAAGGTACTTGCATCGGGGAAGTATGCATGCCCCACATGTTTTTAAGGGTGTGGTAAAAGCTCAGTTTGCTAGGGCCAGTAGGCTTAATACTATTGATATAATGTTTCACATGCATTTGGATGAAATGTTCAGTGAATTTTTGGAGAATGGTTATGAATGTGAAATGTTATTGGAGCTTAGGAATACTGTAATACAAAATACGGAATGTGTATATAGGCCCTATTTTATGGATAGTGATGTTCAACATACTAATAACATGAATGCTAGTGGGTATGGACATGATAAAGTTAGGTATGCTATGACTTTCTGTAATAGAACACATTTAATCAAGCATGTTGTAGAGAAGAATTGGCCTGTCTTAATGGCTGTGATGGATGTTAGTAGAGTTTTAGATGCAGACCCTATTTCTCATACAGGAATATGAGAACTATAAAGAGCTTAATTTGTTACAAAGATTTTAAATGTAGGAATCAATCTGGTATTAGTTCTTATAAATTAGCTCGTTTTGGTACTTTTAAGTGTTTGGGGTGTTCATGCTGTGTAGAAATTGCGGATAGCCCCAACTCCCTTTTTAATCATCCAGTAACAGACAAGAATTACAGATTTAATTCTGTAGCTAATTGTAATACAAATAATGTGGTCTATTTAGCTGTATGTGTGGCATGTCCCGCGTTCTTTGTGGGTAAGACCACACGTAGACTGAAGGACCAGATAATTGAGCATAAGTCTGAGATTGGGAGAGAGTATGAGACTAATGCGCTATTTAAACATATAAAAGTACATGGGGGTGAACACAGCTTTAAGTTTAGAGTCTTAGATGTAGTTTCTCCACCCATTAGGGGTAGGGATATTAATAATATCTAAGAGACTAAGGAGTATCAGTGGATACTCAGGCTTAATGCAGATCGTAGCCCAGGTTTAAATTCTCCTGTCAGTTTGAAACCTATTTTAGCTAGGATACAACGTACTAAATTATGATTAGATAATATTTGTATATATGAATTGTATGCTATTTGATGTATATTTTTAATTTTATGTTTTATATATTTTCATATGTTATGTATATAACATGCATTTAAAATTTTATGTTTCTTTAAATATGTTGGTCATATGACTTTGGCTGCAGTCATATGACCTTTGGGCTTTTGTATAAAGCATGATTGCTTGGTTAATATTTTATGTCTAACACTGAAGAAGGGTTTTTGCCTGAAAGCTTTGTTTTGTGTTATTATATAAAGTTTTTGCTTAACGATTTGTGTTTTATTTGACATTCTTGGATTCCAGCTTTGTGGTGTGGATACATGAGTAGTTTTCCCAGTAAATGGAGGGGTAGTTGAAGTCACCCGGTATGAGAGTGTTAGGCTGGACCCTAATATTCTCCAGGGTACTTAGGAATATGGAGTGTGAGTTTTGGGACATGGTTGGGGACCTATAGCAGGCTATGACCTGAATTGCTGTCTTACCCAATGTTACCTGCACCTGAAGTATCTCTGATGCGTTATATTGGGCTTCCAGTCTGGAGGTGTGAGCAACACCACCACCTTTGGAGCTTTTGTCCAAGTTCTGGGGCTGAAAAGTATGAAATGAGTTATAGCCTGGTAATGCAGGGGTGCTTTTTGCTGCTTTAACCCAGGTGTCTGTTACAGCACAAATATCGATGTTCAGCATTTTGAGAAGTGCTTCGAGCGAGTGTATTTTGAGATTTAGCTTTCTAGCATTGAACAGTCTAACCCTCAAATTGCATTTGTTTGTAGCTGTTATGGTGGTAATTTGGTCTGTGGAACACCACCTAAAAAAGGCACTATAGGGTGGCAAGAGCCCTGGCCAGTATCCAGATGCCCAGGAGTGACAGATGCAGGGCATCTCTGGTAAAGCATAGAGGTCTGTCAATTATTTCATCCCAGGCAATCAGATACTGGACACCTTAGCATGACACCAGAATGTTAGCCAATTGTTGAAATCAATAATTTTCTGCTTGTACTGTGGTATCATTCTGGGTGATGGTAGTATGCTGCTTAGGGCTAGGGTCATACCCGCCTGGGCTACATAATCTGAGAGCTCCTCCATGTCTCTTTTCATGTAGTCCAGGGAGGTACATCTCAGGTCATTCACACCCACCTGTACAATGACAGAGTCATATTTGTATTATATCCCCTTGTCGGGGATGAGACGAGCTGGTCTATTGCTCTAGAATTGATGAAGTCGAGGAATTGTTGAGACAATGCATTAGTGCAAGAATAGTTCACCCAGTCTATGGTGGGGTAGTTGATGTCACCAAAGATCAGGGTGTTAGGGCGTACCTTGATGGAGTCTACTAGATCCAGGTAAGAGGAGTGGGTGTCCTGAGTCATGAAGGGAGATCTCTAGCTAGCTATAACTTGGATGGGTGTCTTGGCAACTGTCAGTTGTACCTGGGGTAGTTCCAGTGCATCATGCTGTCAAATCAGCCTGGAGGTGTGCCTGTCCTTGATGAAGACAGAGAATCCACCACCCTTAGTCTTCCCAACCTCATTTTGGGGTCGGAATGTGTGGAATGAGGTATAGCCTGGTAAGGCAGAGTGCTCTCTGCAGCCTTAAACCAAGTTTCTGTGACAGCACAGACATCAGCCTCTTCCAATGCAAGGAGGTTTTCCAGTGAGTCCATTTTAAGGTTTAGGCTCTTAGCGTTAAGCAGCATGACCTTCAATTTGCTTTTTGACAGATCTTTTATGTTGGAAGGTTTATCTTTGGGACATTGCCTAAAAAAAGGTACAATGGGGTGGGCAACCGCCTTAGCCAGGATACAGAAACCCAGTGGTAACAGGTGAAGGCCATCTCCTGCAAAGCATCATGGCCTGTTGACCATGTCATCCCAGACAGACAAACACTGGATCCCTTTGGAATGACACCAGAAACTAAGCCAATTGTTGAAGTCAATTATTTTTGTTGGTATTGTAGTATCATTCTTGGTGAATGTAGGATGCTGCTTAGGGCTAGGGTCTTACCTGCCTGGAATGCATACTCTGAGAGTTCAGTCATGTCTCTCATCATGTCTTAAGTCATTCACAAAAATGTACAATGAGAGAGTTGTACTTGTTGTGCAGAGACTTAAGTGCATGCATGATGTGGCAGATTCTGGCACCAGACAGACAACTGACCTTCTCCTTATCAAGCCTGGTGAGGGGGACATTGGCGTGTCTCACAACTGAGTCATCAATGACTAGTGTGTTTGGTTTATTAGGTCTTGTGGGCTATGATGGTTTATTGTTTTGCCTTATGAGCTGTGTTTGTGAGACACCGGTGTGTTGTCTGCTGTGTGATGTGTTTGATGTTGTGTGTGGAATGTTTGGGAGTGTGTTTTGGAGGTCTCTGTTGTTTTTATTGAGGACCTTTGCATAGGTGTGTGTGTGTCTTGTGCTTAGCTATGTGATGTGAGTGGTGTGGTGTTTGTGCTGGCAATCTCCTCTTTGTCATGATTACTGACTGTGGCATGAGAGAGCTTGGTCTCCAGGTTACTGATGTACATGCATTTCTCACAGGTGGAAGAATTATGTGCTAGGAGAAGAGGGTTGTCAGTAAACATGAGGCAGTTGCTACACTGTCTCAGTATGCCCATGTTGACCAGGCTGGCAGGAGAAAGTGATGGGAATTGTCCAGACATAGTGTTCCTAATGCTTGGGCAGACTTATGGAAAGAGGATAGTAGAAGATAGTAAACTTTGATCATCATGTGTCTACAGTGGTGAGGAAATCATTCTATGTTGCGCAACTTATAAACAAAGGTATAGCATCTAAGTCCAAGTAAGTCATTGTTCCACTGTATTTGGCATTCATCAGACCTATCACTGAGTACAATCCCCCCTTTGGTATGTACCTAACCAAGCATATCCAACAATTGGAACATCCAGAGGTTCCTCACTAAAAGAATACAGGGCATAATTAATACATCCTAAGCAGACCTCCTCAAGGCCCTATCCCTGTATTCTGTCTCCTACAGACTTTTGAGGGGAGATCTATGCCTGGCATACAGGCATTGTCAGACCCCACTCTGATGGACCTCCTGCATATCCACAAAACAAACAGCACCAGAATTACCCATTCTAAAGACTTGAATCTTGCCTGTGATATAAATAGGACCTGCTGGAGAGACAGGTCTGTATTTCAGAGACTACCTTGTCTATGGAACAGGTTCTCCATCCATGTGAAGCAGAGTTCCTCCCTAAACCAATTCAAGTGCAACTTGAATAATTGGATGGGAAACCGAAAATTCATCCTTGTTTTGGCACCTATGTCTCTCATGGACACAGATAACCTGTAAATTGTTCATCTCCCAGGCCCATCTTTACATTTATCAAGGGAATCAGAACTTGTCAGAGATTTGGGATGCATGGCTAGGCTTAAAAAGGCCTTTGTGGCCGTTAACCTAGCAAACTCCTATGAACCTATGAACACACACACACACACACACACACACACACACACACACACACACACACACACACACACACACACACACACACACACACACACCTGCAGAAAGAATACCTTTAAATATGCAAAGAGCCAGCATGCAGACATTAGCAAGAAAATGTATATCAAACAAGATAGGCTTAGTTGTCCTTTTCAAATAACACAGTTTTTTATCTGTACTTCTTTTGTTTAATGATGGAAGTGTAGTATCTCAAAAAGGCAATTTATTCAGTGACAGACTGCCAAAGGAAGCTGACCACAGGAAGCAACCTGAACATTTGTGATTAAATGCTTTTCTGTGGAGCTTTAGATTATATATTCTGTAAATTAAAACAGTGTAGGTGACTTAATCTTTAGAAATCTGGTTTGAGAACTGTAATATTTTTTTTCCTGGCTTTCATATCATAATGTTTTTTACTAAGTTGTCACACATTTCTCTTAATTAAATGATCCATCTCACCCCTTCATATCTTTAATATCTAGCAAGCTCAAAGTTCCTGCCTTGGATCTACTAAATGTAATAAGTATTACATGGCTAAATGTAAATAATTGTCACTGTATGCTATTTAGAGCTACAGAGGTGTTTGATTTGATTATATAATGTATTCCAGTCAGTCTAGATGTTTTAACATGCAGTATGCCTGGTTTTGCCCTGTATAAGCTCATATATGCTTAAAAAGGATCAGCTGGACTAGATATCCAGTTTCGTTAGCTAATCAACTAACAAACCAGACAAGTAAAACAAGTAAGATATCAAAGACATAGAAAGCCAAGACTTCAACAGGTGCTCAGGCTATTGTAAAGGCAAGTATGCCTAAGAGTTACAAATTGTTTACGGCTCTGATTACTTGGTTTTGGACTCTTATCTTTGAAAATAAAGTAATGCATCTTACCTATAAATCATTTCCAAGCATTCCTGAAAAATAAATTAAGATTCACATTAGTTTATTCTGATATAAAAAAGTATCTATAACTAACTTATAAAAAACTGTTCCAACAAAGAAACGTGCATAAGACTATGTGATTTTATACACATGCAACAATATATTTACCACTATCCTTTCCATGCCTTTGGAAACAGGTCTTGTACCCACACATTCAGGATAGCATGTTACTTCAGCAATATTCAAGGCTGCCACTGTCAGTGCTCTGTTTTATTTTCAAACTGAATGTTAGTGTAAATTTAAGGTACGTAAACCAATGGCTCTATCATATGCTAGTGAGAAATCTGATGTATAATAATCTTGGGTCTTCTGTCTTTTGAAACATATGCAGTACATATCAGTAAAGAAAGGAAAATATAGTGTGTGCATCACACATAGTATATGTGTAAGTAGTGCATTCAGTGTTCAGAAAATACAACACTCCTGCAGTCACCTGTGTAACAGCAATTTAAGTGCAGATTCAGTACATATGCAAATTAACATCTGTCTCAGACTGTACAACATTCATAATGAAATAGTTTTCAGACCACCAGCTGGTCCCAGTGTTGTAATCCACAGGAATACAACCATGCATTGCCTGAATGGCAGCGATTTCTTTCCTCTTCTCATACACTGCCCAGCTGACAGAACTAAGCAGCTTATTAAAAATAATAATGAAAAGCTGTATTACACAGTATGAAAAACCCACTGACAATGGCAATAACTGTTTTGCAGACTAACCTGCTATCACAAATAAACTTGTTCTGACCCCACCAGTGATGCCAGTGTGATCAAGCCAATGAAAGCTGTCACAGCACCAGATCCCCGTGCTACCATATCACAATAATTATTGCTAGTCTGCCGTCGTGTTTATGGAATAAAAGCTTTCTATCAATCACTCCCACACAAAGCAGCTGGTCAGTGTGCAACAGTGACAGGCAGTTCAGTAAAATGCATTATGCCTTACTGAACTGCCCGTCACTGCTTTGTAGTGTTGTCTTGTTACACAAAATGTCACAAATCACAAGAATGGGTGCACCTGTTACACTTATGTGCCCTTCAAGAGAACTGGGTGGCAACTGCATGCTGCAAAACGATTGTACACATTGGCACAGTATGTCTGGAGCACCCCACCCCAGGCTTGGGGTGTCTCCCTGAGACTTCACAGAAAATGGAACATCCCTGCTGGACACTCCCAGTTAACAAATGTAAATAAATAAAGCAACCTCAACAAATTGACTGCTGCTTCAGCAGCACTGTGTGATTTAACATCTTAGCTGCCCACTCAGCAAATATTTACAGGCGGGTACTTTTAAGACTTTATACTGCCCCTGCCCTCTACCTCATCATCTGCAGTTGTCCTTCAGTCACGTTAGCAGCATAGCATACACTCCACAAGCTGAGAAGTTAACTTGTACCTCAGTAGTGTAAGCTGTTTACTTATCTATGCACAGCTGCACTAGTACATTCTCTAAACTTGTGCATGCTTTTGCTGATGTAAATATTAGGTGGATGTGTAGTGCATGCTGTACTATTTCCTTACACTATTTTTTCTCATGTATATTACTTACTTCACTTATTCATATTTCTTCTAAACATGCGCAAATAATTGTGAGCATTCTACAAGTTTCACAAATGTGCCATAAATATGATGCATTTTCATTATGTGCAGTAAATACTCTGTACCTGGTAAAATTTCAGTAATTGCTATTCTGTTTAAGCTGTCCATGGCCTGGTTTGTGGCCATAAAGGTCAAAGAACCACCTCAACTACCCATTAGATAACTATATTACTAAAATAAATAAACTAAAACAGAGCGCTTTGTTTTAATTGCCTCTAAATCAAGTTATTGCCGTAATATTAGCAAAATGTTTGGTGTTGTTACTCATGTACCATGTGCATATACTGTGCATAATATCTTTGTTAAGATTAAATCCATTCCAAGGTAACAAATATCAGTAATAAGGTATGATCTTACCAGTGTTTTTTTCAATATTACTGACTTACATAGCTGAAAACATTTCTAAGTCTACTTTTTACTGGGAAAACAGGAATTCCACTATATATTTTCATTAGAAACTCTAAGTTAAAACTTCCTAACCCCTTCCCAATATGACTTTAATCCTGCTTGCAGAACAACCAAAGCCCTTATAGCCTTCACAGAAACCACAGACAAATGTAGGGATATCAGCAAACTTGCTGCCTCTCTATCTTAATCTATCCAAAGCATTCAACACTGTTTCTCATAGCAAACTCCTCAGACAAATGTCTAATTTTAGCTTATCCTCCCACCATACAATTGCTCAATAGCCAACTGACAGGCAACAATGTGCTAATAGCAGAACACTTTCAACCTAAATATAGGCATGCCAGAAGTTTCAGTCCTAGGACTCCTCCGAGTTAATATATTCTCTACCAATCTCCATATTGCTACAAGACACGCAACCCTAATACAATACACCAGTGACTCTACACTCATATGTGCATCAGATAATCTGTCTGAACTTCTTCAAATAAACCAAAAAGCATTCACTTCTGTTGAAATCTGGCTCCATAATATCCAATTACTACTTAACCCCCTCAAAAAGCAAAATTAATACTTGCCTTCCCTAAAATATAATTAGAAGACTTGGCTAATTTTAAAATTCACTCACTCACTTAGCAACACTGAGATGGTTGTTTCCAACACTAAATTATTTGGTGTTTTAGTTAATGAAAATAGAAAATCTGACCTCCATGTTCAATACAACATAAAAATATTCTCCAAACACTTGACATACTATATAGGCACAAAAACCCTCTAACAAGTACCATCAAAACACTCTGGCAAATATTTTCTCCCAGTATTACATGGTGCCCAAATCCTTACTAACCTCTAATCATCATTTAATACAAAACTTAATAGTTTGTTACAAAAGTATTGCCAAATTTGCTTCAAATAGCAAACACCAAAGCTACCATTGCTATACAAATGTAATGCCTGTCATAATTTACAATCAGCAATATAAACTTACCATGCAAGCAGGCCTCATCAATCTGACCAACAGCTCCTGGCTATTTGGAAACCATCCAAATCCTCTGGCAATAATCACTACTCTTTCACAGTTGCAAAAAGTGGAACTCACTATCACTGTCCATTGTATCTTTTTCTGACCTCTGCATTTTCAAAGCTCAGCTTATGGAAAATGTATCCACTTCTTGGCTCTACTCTTGCTCCATTTCCAGTTAAATATCATACTCTATACTCACTTTTTGTCTTATGATCTATTTTACCTTTGGGGTTTAACTTCCACTTCAACCTACTCTCTGACGCCTATCATACATTTTCATTCATGTTTCCCTCCTCGAAATCTATTCCTTTTTTCTTCCTACTCTCTAATGTCCCTTTTTTCACCTTTCACCTAACTCTTATCCCTTACCTCCATACCTAACAGAATTCTCTGAAAAAAAACACATCTATGTTTACTGCAGCCTCCTAACTGCTTCAATAATAAAAACAATATTCAAGTACATATATATATATATATATATATATATATATATATATATATATATATATATGGTTTACCTTTGAAAGGTTGAAAATCAACCTACCGAACGGCCCTTTGTGTGAACCGGAATGATGAAAATCGTCATTCCGATCTGCACCGCAGTTCAAAAATCAGCAAATCGAAAACTAGATTCACTGATTTTCGAACTACAATTTTAAATACATAACGTAATGCAGGGGGGCAAGCCCCCCTGCACCCCCACTATATTATTCTAACTCTGAGGTCGCATTACAGTAGGGGAAGGGTCCACATCCTGATCCCCACTATAGTGCACTCCGCACCCTAAATGCCAAATCTGCAATGAGCGAATGTCAATGTGCATTCACTCATTGCACATTCAATGCATTTCTATTCAATCATCCATAATCTTGAAAACTTACTTCCGGGCAATGTACTTTCGACCATTGCAGTTTCAAGCATTCAAAAGTAAACTATATATATACACCTTTAAAATGTTATACAATTTCTAAATACGCATACAGATATAATGTTATCCCATATTATCTTTAAAATGTTATGGCATATTGTACTTCAATTATTGTTAATTATACATGTGGAGATTTTCTCCACAGCCCTCCACTGAACATAGATACTTTTAACCCAGCAGGACATTCTCACAAAAGAAAAGAGAAATAAATTAATTAATATTTTTATTCATAGTGAATCACAACAGTCCTCTCTGCAGGAAACCTAACTGTAGAAGCTCTGTTTTTGGCAGAGATTATAAAAATTAAATATTTGCATTCGTAATTGTTGTGGTGTTGCATAATTCCATCTCTAAAAGTGTTTATGCTGGATATAACAGTTCAACAGAAAATACCAGAAGAACATGGCAATTCCAAAGCTTCACAAAGAGAAAGCTTATTCATAAACCCCTTATCATTATGAACCCAAGGTAACATGTCTTCATTTCACCACAAGTATATGGATTAATTAATTAATGCATTTTCAGGAGAGCCGAGAAGCTAAATCATTTTATTTGTAAGGAAAGCAATGGTTGACTTTGCCTTTTAATGAGAAAGGATGAGGCAGCTGTCAAATCACCAGAAATTCTGATTGTCATACAAGCTATACCAAAACGTAATTTCACCATAGATTGGAGAGCTATAAATTCTCTCCACAACATAAACTTGTTAAAATTTAGTTACAATTGGAACCCAAGATTACATAAACCCAATGTTTTAGGTAGCTACATTTCTCTTAAATCGGTAAGTTAAAAGACCCTTTGCTTCTGGATACTTGAACAGCCAAATCCCAGGCTCTTTTTCAGTAGAATTTATCCACTTCCAGAATGCAGTGTTAATCCATCTCTTTGGATAACTAATTAATTAAATGCATGCATACATGCATACATGCTGCATCCATGCATAAATAAACAAATAAATGATATTGCATTTCAGTTTAACTGAAACCTGGCATCAACAAAGTCACTTTCTTTGCTTTAGACAGTACTATCCAGCTACTGGAAAAAACATAGATTAGTTTCTGTAACTCAGAGCATCCATTATGAAAAGAGCTGCAGTGAAAAGTGCACGTTTGTGTTTTTCTTCATAGATGCCATACCTGGATAAAACTCAAGTCGGTTTTCTTCTTGATGTGATTCAGCTGTGTCGAGATCTGGTCATACTCAGCCAACCTTTGACTTACTTCTTCCTCAAAGCTGTGTATGCACTTTTCTTCATTCTTGGCTGCCTCCTCAATTTTACTCAGTTGCAGCTGCTTCTGTTTTCTTACATACTCGATGTATTCATCAAACTCTTTCTCACATTGCAGCATTGTGGCTTTTTTGATATCCTGCAATAAAATAAATCAGCACACTTATCTTAGGAGGTAGTTTCACTGTCCCTTAATCCAGTCCACAATTTATTATTTTCAATGTCCTAAAAGACAAAGGAGGAAACAAAAGGTTTACCCAAACTACAGCATTATAACAATCAAAGATAAAGGACAAACAAAACAGTTTTTAAGCTGCATATAATCTCCACTTGCTCTTTCTTGTCATACCTTTGCCTTTGTTACAAACACAGTAAAGCAATTAGATCACTCATTCTGTATGCAGCTATATTTCTTTTGAAGAGACAACTTGGACCTACTGAAGTGATTGTAATATAAATGGCAAAATCTTTGAGGGGGTCTGATTTACTTCTACAAAGCTATTGAATCCATAAACAGAATTTAGCAAAACATATTTCAGAATATGGCTATGCAGCCTATGCTTAACATTCTCAATGTGTTTATATTCTTTCTAGACTGACTGAGATATGGAATGTGGGAACAGCTAATTTCAGGTCCCACTTCCCAGAAAAAGGTGGCTGCTGTTTGTAGATGCCCTAAAGAGTGCATGGAAAAACTGAATAAAAATCCTAGGTTGTACTTCAGTATGATTTTGTTGATGCAGCATGAGTTCCAGAGATTAAACACTTTACATCATACTGTCAGATAAGAAGTGTAAGGCTTTGGACTGTGCAAGAAACAAGAATTTTCTCCTCTGAAACATTGGCACTGAGGTCCGAAAATATTCACCAGTTCCAGTCCTTGTGTATATCAAGCCCGTAAAAAGCTAGCAGATCTCCCTGAATCTTCAGTCAAGGAAGTTTTGGGAAAGACCCTTGTAGCTGCTTCTGCCATTTTAATTCTTCAGTTATGTTAACATGGACCAAGGAGTCTAACAGGTGCATGAGTCCGAGGGTCAGCAGGAGACCCCATAGTGCAATGAAAGTGAGGGCCAGCATCTGCCGGCTGAGGTGGGATCCCCCTGCCCCATGTGGTGGGCACACTGCTGGCCCATCTCACCCATCCCCTTGGGGAGCTGGATCATAAGCGTACCTGGTGGGACCCAAAAGATGTTGAATTATGCATGGGCAGGGTGAAGCCAGAGGAAACTCTGGTGGAGGTCTGTAGTGGTCCTGATGTGCAAGTCAGTTATCCGACCTGGATATAAGGGCGAATGGCTAATCAAATCATCAACATCAACTTTGTTGGTACTTGTGATAGAGCAGTAGGCCTGAGAGTGTGCCTACCACTAAATGATTAAATGATGTTTCTCCTTTAGTTTGAGATTAGCCATACCATTTTGGATATCCCCTTCTGGGGTGATGTTTTCTTTGGACATATTTCCTAAAGATGTCTAAAATAAAAATAAAATCCAAAGTGGAAGTGTCTTTTATGTCTAATGCTTCCTCTTCTTCAAGGCCTTCTTATTTTTTACACAAAAAAATGAACAGAGTCAAGAGGACCAGAAGGCATCAGGTAGTGCTGCCACCCCTATCTCTGATAGTAAACTCCCAGAAGCATGACTCTTGTCAGAATAGTTGCTGTAGTCCTGACAGCTTAGCATAATTATTCATGTGATACTGTTGTTTTTTTCTCTGTTTTCCCATTTTGGGGAGTCAATGGGTCACAGGTGATGTTAGGGATCAGCAAGGGTGTTAGGAAGACACAAAAAGAGGAAAAGGAATATAAGGAATATAAGGCTAGCAATTATGACAAAAGACAGAGCATGTAAAACGCTGAAAGGTCATTTTAAGTGAAAAATGTACAAAGAAGTTATCAAAAGCCAACCAAGATAATACAGGTAGCAGAAGTCTCAGGCAAAGAAGATAAGGCAAGTGGGATTACATTTATTCTATAACTGCTGTTTTTAAGAGGTTATGTAAATTTGGGTTCAAGGTGGTGATGGCTTGTTCCTCACAATTCTCAGGTGAATAGAAAAAGCTGTTCTATTCTTTTTCTGTTTGTTGATATAAAGAAAATAGACACTTGGAAACATAGATGATACAGTTGCTATTTCTGAGTGATATTTTGCAGGAATGCTAATGACTGCTGCCACCCTATATATCCCACTAAGGACAAACCCTTGCTTGAGAAGCCTGTGGTTAATGCTGTTCACTATCTCAGAAAATGGTGACATCAGCTGGGGCTGGAACGTTCTTTAAAAACACCCAATGACAGATGATTTCAATAAGCATAGCCATTTGGCAACACCTTAAGCTTTAAATGCAATAAGGAAAGACTTGAGTGTGATTGCTGCAAGGTATACTTTAAGGTGAACAGAAGTGTAGAAGGCAGCCCCTTTACTGATAGAAGAGTGTGCTCACTGAATTTCAAAAGTATTTTCAAATAATACATGCTGCTCCATCAGATGAGCCCTTGGAATATGGACATTTCTTATACTAGGAGAGTTTATCTGCGTAGATATAATTAGTTTCTTTGCCCATTAACTTCAAGAAGCTATGATATATTATGGATCCTTAAAAGAAGACAATCTGCTAGGAACTGATGGCTAGCCCAGTTTGGTTTATAGTTACATGGATGGTTACATGGTAGCTGGTTTGGAGGATGTCCTTCTTGAAATATGGAAGAAGACTAATATTCTAGCATGCTGGAAACATGCGGTTACCTCAGTAGTACTTAAGCCTGTGAAATCTGGTCTGAAAAGACAGCTGTATTAACATATTACAATCCGTTTGTAGTGATAATATTGGTCACTAGTATGCAAACCATTCTATTAACTCTTATATAGTAAAGTCAACACAGTTTCATAAGAGACCCTGATATTATCAGAAAGGCATTACTTCTGTTTAACTATACCAGAGTTGAGACAATGCCTTGGCTCCTTCTCAGCCTCGATGCAGAGAAGGTATTTGATAAAATGAGATGCATTAATTTGTTTGAAGTATTTTTGGGTACCTCCAAAGATTAACACACATGATGCAAGACATTTTGCCACAGCTCTGCTATGGTCAAGACTGACCAGCTTATCTTTCGTTCAGAGTGGGACAGGGAAGGTACAAAAAAGGTATGCCTGCTTTATCCACTACCATTTCTGCTATCTTCATTTGAAGTGTAGCCACTTGCAGTGACATTAGGTGAAGACAGTTGTGTCAAAGGAATTACAGGTGGAGATAAAAACCCGTAAGGTGAACATCTTTGCAAACAGAATCACAGCTGCTCAGGGCTTGCAAGATTGCCCCTTCCACTCAGTATTGAAAGTAATTTGTTTCCCTGTTTTTCTGAGTCATTCTGTATAACATTATCTGTCGTCCACTATGGGGATTTGCAGCCTGCAAAGAATAATTTTCAGTGAAGGCAGTAGACAGACTGTCACCTTTGGGTGCCACTAGGTAAGTTGCTAGATCCATGTGTACTGCTAAACTTGCAGCCAGTGCTACAAAAGGAAAAGGACACATCATGTGTTAATGTATTCCAGGCTTGTTAAAGCCATTATATCTTGATATGTATGCATTTGTTACCCATGAGTATCTTGTTTTGCTTTAATGCCTACCCATGAGCAACTTTTTAAAACTTTGTCTGCTCCACTGTACTGCTGAATTACTCACATTATATTAGAGAAAGCAATCACATTGCTGTTTAAGCCTTCACTTACTTCCATTGTCACTGATTTTTTTTCTTGACCTAATACCTCCATCTGTGAGGGGTTCCAACCTGGTCTGCTCACCCACACTATGCTCATGCTCCCTATACACCTCTACTCTGCCCCCAGTTCCCACACCCTTCCTTATCTAAATTTATACTGTACGTATCCCTGCCCTTCCTTGTTCATACCCTCACCCTCCTTTTCCTACTATACTTACCAAACCCTGCTATTTAACTCATTATCCAGTGGCGTTCACACAAGCCCTTTACAATCTTATATCACCTTACCGCCATGCGTATTCTTCTCTACTGCTCTTCATTTAATTTACTCTTCCGTATTGTTCTAACATTGCAGTTTACACTTTTTATTCTCCTTTTTCTCCTTGTACACTTCTTTTTCCTCATCAGTTCCTTCCTCAATATTACCCTTTCTTACATAATATTGACCCAAAATGTAATACCCACAAACATTTCATTATACACATCACTCAATTATTCTCTTCCTGCTAATTTACAATTTAATCCTACTACACAATAGAATATTCCACATTCGTCTAACTGTCTGTTCTCTATTAAAATATTAATTTTGCTCAATCTCCTTAATAAGGGATCAGCTTGCCTAAAATCTCCAGCAAACCAATTATTTTAGGGCAGATGCCCCACCTGATTTAAATACAATAAATAGTATTAAGCATATACTTAAATTAAAACATTATTATTTAATGCTCTATGAGAATTTTTATATTGTTCTTATATTGCTTTTTTATATTATCTGGTTTTATTGGTGATTAAAGGGTTAAATTTTTACTAAATTATTTTCAATTGGCAGGCTGGCTGTGATTTTAAATTGTTATATAAATGCTGAACTGATGTTTTAAACTGCTGCATTAAGAAAGAGTCTTGTACTCGAAAGCTTTGCAGTGTTGCAGTTAATCGAATACACTTATTACTTTGTGAGATAGTCGGTCATTTTGGTTTATTGTTTTTGTACTCCATGGTCCTCTGTATCTGTCATGTTATATATGTGCATCTTCACATCTCTACTATTAATTTCTGTCCCCTTCCTACCTACCACAGTAGTGTCTCACTTTATTCACAATCACTCATTACCAGACACTCTACCTAGCTATGTGCTAAATCCTCCTTTATACCTATTTACACAAATGTATTTAATGTCCAACCTATTCACCTTTTCAAATACAAAACTTCTAACTATTCAGTTTACTTTGATATAACTTGGAATAATTCATATACTTTGTTAAGAAAATAAATAATCCCAATCCTCTCTTCCTTAAGATCACACTTTGTGGTGGCATTCATTCAAACCCCAGCCCCTCAACTTCATCCATTCCAATCTCCTCTATCCCTCACTCCTGTACACCCACAAAACCTCTCCTTACCTCCATTAATATGCATACTGTTGTAAACAAAGTTATATACCTTCATGCATGGTTTCTTCAACACTTACGGGATATTACTGTCATTACCAAAACATAGCCAATCACTGTAGGAAACAATCGAAAATTCCAACTCCTGCCTACAATATAATTTGATATGACAGACTACACAAAAAGGGAGAGGCATTGCAATTGTATATAATAACTGCCTAACTTCCTCACCCCTCAAAACTAATATATTAACCTTCCAAAATGCAGAACTTCCTATCTCCCTTTTCAATGTTCATAAAGATAAGAAGACATATATAGTTGTCATATACATACCAGCAGGTAATAATATTAGCTTATTAGAATATTTTTTTTTGCTGGATAACTACAAATACTACAACTGAAACCATTATTTTAGGTGACATTAGCACTCACTGGTTATCTGTGACATCTAACACCCCAACTTCTACTCTTAACTTGTATGAGTTCAAACAGCTAATCTCTTTTCATACTCAACTCAACAAATCAAACCATAAAAATATTATTCTCTTTTGGATACTTGCCTCCAACCCCAGCGGTAATGCTAACTCTGAAGCACAACAGGATTCCCTTAATGTCGATCACCGTGTATTCCCCAAAAGTGAAACCATTCACCAGCTAAAAAAAAACAATAATATAGAACTACACAAATTCTTTTTAACTTTCATCCTGGTACACTCAATAATTTAATAAAATTCTTTAACTGGTCTATGTTCAAAACACTACCCTTAGATTAAGTGGCCAACAAATTCAACAATATATTTATGAATACTTTCCCCACCAGAAATAAAAGAGTGAAAAATACTCAAACCCTCTGGCTGATTCATTCAGCTAGAAGTATAATGCAAAAACATGACAAAGCACGGCAACAATGGCACAGAGATAAAACCCCTCAAACCTTACATTTATACAAAGAGTTGCGTAACCTCAACAAGAAGCAAATTTACCTAGAAAAGAAATATTATACAGATCCACAAGATAATCACAAAAAAATCCCAAGAAATTCTGCAGCTTAATTAAGAAAATTCTTCATCTTGGCTATTATTTCTCACTAAACCCCTATCCAGACATATTCTCCCTCAGAAACGGCTACCAAATGTAACACTTTCTCCATCAACATCATAGTCTCTCTTACCTCCACCTTTTTGCAACTATTTAATCAGCCTCAAAACTCTACTATACCTGACATCCCTGCCTTTAGTCTCCACATCATATTTTAGCTACTGAAGAAACTGAAAGCTTGTTCTCCTTCTACTGATGATCTCCCTGCTGAGTACCTTCAGGTCACTGCAGACTCTATTGCATACACAGTCTCAATTCTCATCAACAGATCTATTCAACACTCCCATCTCCCTGCCCTGTGGAAAAAAATCTTTATTAATGCCCTCCATAAAGAAGGTGACTCTTCTGAAACCCGTAAATTTAGGCCAATTGCCATCTTATATCCCCTTTCTTAGATCCTGGAAAAGTGTATTCATAAGCTACCTCATAAGCTACTCCTTCAGAACCTCTAACAAAATGATCTCCTATCCTCAACACAACATAGTTTTTGCCCCGGACATATCACCAAGACATATCTCCCTAACTTTTCTGATGCCATTAGTAATACTAAAGACCAAGGAAAGTTTATCTCTTCTGTTTTTCTAGATTTCTCAAAAGCCCTTGACACAGGCCTTTCCAAACCAACTCTTCTATGGTTCTGTAGCTACCTCTCTGAAAGATATCAATCTGTCAAATGGCTCTCTTTTCTCTCTCCTTTTCTCTTAATTAAAACAGGTGTTCCTCATGGCTCTGTTCTCGGTCCACTTGCTCTTTAACATTTTCATCAATAACAATGTATCTCCTGTCAGTAAGCTTACCTTATTCAATATGCAGGTGACTCACTTCTCATCTGCTCTTCTGACTACCCAGTACAACTCCAGTCCATGACACAAGATACCTTCAACACAGTTGAACTCTGGCTACAATAAAAAACAACTTTTATATAATCCTCAAAAGACTAAAGTACTATTATTTGTTTCCAAAGTCTCATGCCAATGCTAAAAACAACTTCCACATTACCTTTCTAAACAGTACAGCTATTGAAATAGTTACCATACCAAATTGCTTGGAGTCACCATAGATGACAACTTAGAGTTTGAGCTTCACATACAAAACTGTATAAAAAAACTGATCAAGAGCTAGGTCTGTTATATAAAATACAAAAAAATCCTTACTCCTTTTAGTAGACTCATCCTAGCTAACTCTTATGTTTTACCCTTCCTTCTCTATGCTTCATATATTTTGACTAACATACAGATCTCTCTTAAATCACAGCTGAAGCAATGCTATAAGACAGCTAGATCTGTAGCTATCCTGCCACATAAAGCTCATCATTGCTCTGCATTAATGCTCTTAGCAGGTTAGAACTGCCATGATAGCTAACCTCTATACAACTTCTTCTAACTCATAAAATAGTATATAACCCCTTTACCTACCCTTCAGTCTCCTCAGTACTTCATCACTATCTTCAAAATCAACCACTGCACTTTCAAGGCAAAAATCTGCTTGAAATCTGTAAACTAAAAAAAGGTATGGGACAAAGCCTATCCTCACACTGCATGGCCAAATTCTATTACAAATTCAATCAGAACTGTATCAAGCTTCCATGTATCTAAAGTCCTGTCTCAAAGAATTTCTCACTAACTCATGGCTCTGCCCAGGCACCTCTCATATATGACCTATATCGAGAAATACTTTACATTCTTACTAATTTTTCTTCATACTATATATATATCTTTTCAATACTTGCCCAATCTCCCATTTCTTATAGGAGACTTTTATTTTTTTTTATTATTTCCTAGCATAGTACAGAATGCTTCTAATACTTTTGTATACACTGATTCTCATATTTATTTGTATTTTTTTATTATTACTGGTGTCTCCTCATGATTTATTGTATCCTATGTATTTATGTATATATGCTTTTAATTTCATCTATACTACTTATGATATAACTCTCTGGAGCTTTTCGTCCCTGACCCCTGCTGAAAATGGGCATTTTATTACCCATTCAGACTCCCCTGGTAAAAAATGTCAATAAATAAATAAATAAATAAACTTAATTTGTTTTAGGTACCCTGAGAGTTCTCTTCAGATCTGTAGTATTTTCTGAGCAAATTCTGTGAATGAATATCCTCTCAATACATAAATGCCAGATGTAAGTTAATACCCCAATAGTTGGCTTTAAAAGGCGGTATAAATCTGGATACTACTATACTGCTTTTAAGCTATCTCATGTGTTCTTGATGCTTGATATGTCATAAATCAGTTGTTTACTTGTAGAGTGAAACAAGCAGCTTCCCAAGACCAGTCCTTCCCAATCCTTCTATGTGGCACACCTCATCACTAAGGGCTTTTCATCCAGAAAAAAGGAGGTCATTGTCCACTGTACTCATCCCTCATTAGACCTATTATAGAGTATAATGCCCTGTTTGGTATGTACCTCACAAGACATCTGCAACAGCTGGAAAGGCCACAGAAATACCTCACTAAAAGAATCACAGGCCTAAAGCAGATGCCATATGCTGACGGTCTAAAAAAACTCCAGCTATACTCTGTGGCATATCGTCTACTCAGAGGTGATCAATGCTTAACATACAAGGCCATGTCAAATCCTGAGCTGTTGGACATGCTCCACTTAAAGAAATCCCAGTCCCTTAGAGCCACATGCTGCAGGGATCTAAACCTTGTCGCCACAATGAACAAAACATGCTGGAGGGATAGGTTCCTGACCCAGAGACTCCCCATACTCTGGAATAGACTACCCATACATGTCAAGCAGAGCGCCTCATTGGCCCTCTTCAAAAGGAACCTTGATGATTGAATGGGAGATAGGAAATTCACCCTGGGGACCATGTCAGTCACCCTGCTAGACAGGGGCACAGAAAAGTAAATATTGTGGGAAGAAATATCCAGGGAATTGTTATGGCTAGGCTTGCATAGGCCCTAGGGCCGATAGCCTAGTACCAACCTATGAACCTATGAACCACAGCGTGGTTTCTCCCTTCCACAATGTTATATGTCCCTGAATTTGGTATATATGTAAGTTCAGGGAGATGCAGGGGTACTTGTTAACCCCTCAAAGAAAACACTTATTTTGAGCTGCTCCATTATATTATATTATGTGTAGTGGATAGCTTTTTTTGGTTTTAAGAGTTAAAACTTGAGATGACATGACATGAGAAGGAGTGAATCATGACATTTCATAGCACAACCCTGTATTTAGATATTTTGGCATGCAGTCCAAGGTACTCTTTACAGAAGTGGTAGACATAAACTTCAAAATTGCTCCTTGAGTGGCATATTCCCATATGCAATGCTGGAAGTTGTTCATGATACACAAAGAACAGAGGCTTTTAATATTTAAGATTACTTTTACCAAACACTTTATTTGATAATTGCTATTCATGGGTTCATGGGTGTGTACTAGGCTAACGGCCCTGGACCCTATATAAGCCTAGCCCAAGAAGATTCCCTGGCATGATGCCACCCAAAGTTAGTTCCCAGTACCCCTGTCAAGCAAGGCCACTGAAGTGATCGCCAGGGTGATCTTCCTATTGCCCACCCACTCGTCAAACTTTCTCTTAAAGAGGGCCAGTGATGTGCTCTGCTTGATGTGAATGGGAAGTTTCTTCCAGAGTATGGGAAGTCTCTGGGTTAGGAACCTGTCCCTCCAGCATGTTGTGTTTATTGTAGTAATGAGGTTAAGGTCCCTGGAGCATGTGGAATGGAGGGATTGGGATTCCTTTAGGTGTAGCATATCTAGCAGCTCTGGATCAGACATGGCTTTGTAGGTCAAGCAGAGATCAGATCTAAGTAAATGATAAGAGACAGAGTATAGCTGGAGTTTTTTGAGTTTGTCCATATAGGGTATGTGTCTAAGGCTTAAGATCCTCTTAGTGAGGTATTTTTGTGGCCTTTCCAGTTGTTGTAGGTGTCTGGTGAGGTACATACCAAATGGGGCGTTGTATTCTATAATATGTATAAAGAGGGATGAGTAGAGAGGGATTATGACCTCTTTCTTCCTGGATGAGAAACCTTTTGTAATGAGATGTGCCACATAGAAGGTCTTTCTGACTACAGTGACAATGTGGTTATCAAAGGAGAGGTTGCTGTAAACCTGTGTCCCCAGGTCTTTTATCACACCTTCGTGTTTAGTGGACTACTGCCTTTGTGGTAGATCATAGGCACCAAATATTTCCCAAAGGGAATGACAATGCACTTTTTGACATTGAGCTTAGGGCCATGGTTCTGGCACCAGTCATTGGTCTCAGTGAGGCCTTTTTGTAGAATATCTATATCAGTTGGAGAATCAGTAATGGCTCCCAGTTTGCAAACATCTGGGAACTTGGTCAGCCAGAGTCTCTTTGTGTTGGCTTGAACTTCAGAGAAGTAGATGCCAAACAGGAGAGGACCTAGGACCGATCCCTGTAGGATACCACTTGTAACTGGTCGGTAGTCAGAATTGACTCTATGATCCTGGGCCAGTACATAATGACTGGGCATGGAGAGTGGTGATGTTTTTTTTTTTTTTGACAACACATAAATCTAAGACTGAAAGTGGCTATGTATTGAGCTCTGATCAGGGATGGTGGTCTAAGGTTGTCAACTGTTTACAAATACAGAATGACAGCAAAGTTGCCAATATGGGCATGGTGGTCCAGAATTAGTTATTTGATACCATGGAAAAAAAATGAACTGTAACTTCCCTGTAGTTACAACCTGCCTGATTTTATGCCTGTGACAAATGACAATACAGAAGGTCAAGTTAAGCATGGACTCTACATCAAGATAATAAGAACCAAAGCAAAACACCTGACTGAGTTGTCAGACATAGAGAGGAAATCCCCAGTGCATTGCTATTTTAAGATTATATCCAAGATGTCAATCTGGACCCAAGTCAGATTTTCAAAGGTTGCAAAGCATTTGGGATATTTCAATGGATTCATCTCTTTGATCCAGGGGGCTTGAGAAACTTTATAGATTTAAGTCAGAGATATCAGCTCCTACTGAATGATTTTCATAAATATTTAAGAGAACTGACATTTGATCCCCTCACAGAAATCGGACGATAAGCAGGAGTTTCTCATATTTGTCTAATGTTTTTTATAATGAAAAATTCAGTAAGGCAACTGCTATCCTGATCTATGAAAATCTCCCTAAGTTACCTTTTGGAAGCATTTAGAGGTATTCTTGGTTAAGCTGGAAAAGTGATAAAAAGCAACCATTTTTAGATGACTTTCAAGACAGTGTTGGTATCTGGCAATGGGAATTATTTTTGTGGAAGGTACTCCAGGATTACACCTGCGTTGTTTAGACACATTCCCAACAACATCATAGAGTTGAAGATGTGAAGAGGACATACTAAGGCAACATCATAGAGTTGGAGATGTGAAGAGGACATACTAAGCCAACACCATAGAGTTGGAGATGTAAAGAGGACATACTAAGGTAACATCATAGAGTTGGAGATGTGAAGAGGACATACTAAGGCAACATCATAGAGTTGGACATGTGAAAAGGACATACTAAGGCAACATCATAGTGTTGGAGATGTGAAGAGGACATACTAAGGCAACATCATAGAGTTGGAGATGTGAAGAGAACATACTAAGGCAACATCATAGAGTTGGAGATGTGAAGAGGGCATACTAAGGCAACATCATAGAGTTGGAGATGTGAAGAGGACATACTAAGACAAAATGATAGAGTTGGAGATGTGAAGAAGACATACTAAGGCAACATCATAGAGTTGGAGATGTGAAGAGGACATACTAAGGCAACATCATAGAGTTGGAGATGTGAAGAGGACATACTAAGGCGACATCAGAGAGTTGGAGATGTGAAGAGGACATACTAAGGCAACATCATAGAGTTGGAGATGTGAAGAGGACATACTAAGGCAACATCATAGAGTTGGAGATGTGAAGAGGACATACTAAGGCAACATCATAGAGTTGGAGATGTGAAGAGGACATACTAAAGCAAAATGATAGAGTTGGAGATGTGAAGAGGACATACTAAGACAACATCATAGAGTTGGAGATGTGAAGAGGACATACTAAGGAGTTGTGTCCATATTTTCTAGTCATCTATGAAGACTTTTGAAATTATGTCAAAATGGTTCTGAAGTTAATTTATGCGGGCTCATTTAGATTAACAAGATAAATGTTTATTTGAAGAATAAACATCCCAGACATGTTTTTGTGAAGGAAAAAAAAAGAACTCAGACTTGATCAACATAAAAAAAACAACCAAAAAAGAAAAGAACAAGTGCAACTCGCAACTGTCATAACTGGAACTCTTGTAATCCTGCCCCCCCCTACACACACACACACACACACACACACACACACACACACACACACGCACACACTCTTGCACTGGCTCTTGCATTGGCCATTGTGAGCCCAGAAAAAAATGCAATAAACTATAGCTTGGTTGCAAATACTATTCTACTGTTTGAAATGCCAAATAACACTTGATGATGGAATGATGGAATCTGTGGCATTCATCATAAGGAGATACCATGCACAATGGGAAAAAAAGCAGAATAAAAATGCAGTTACAAATAGACATTGGAAATATCAGATTGTTTATCCTGGTGTTATGTGGGATCTGATAGGGGTCATGATTTACATCCTGTCATCTCTTCTCAGGCAAATAAATGTGTTACATTATAGGACCTAGGCATATTGTGTTGCTCTGAAAATAGTTATTTGATAGTGTTGCAAATTCAGTGAGTTAATTATATAATAATGGATAATGTACGAGAACTGCACTGAGGTAACAGTATCTGGGAGCACTGGCATTTTAAAGATAATTGGTTAGTATGATTGTATAATCTAAAGATCCAAGTGAAACATAATGGTAACTAAGTCTATGGCTTAAATGTGCATACGTTAATAAGTTAAATTAGACTTTTGCATTATTGGGTATTATGAAATTGGAACTCATTGTTAGAAAATAGTTGGCTATATGACCATACACTATATTTGCATATCAAAACAATCCTGTCTTGCTTTCTGATTTGTTGTGGAGTTGACTGGTAAGAGAAGTTTTATTTGAATTTATATTGCATTTGTTATCACTATTTTTAATTGTTTGTAGGTAGGAAGAGACTGCTTATTAACAAGCTTTACTTTGATTTATATTTTGTTGTTTTACCTTTAGTTTCACTTTTGGTTGTGAGAAAGGGATAGGTTTTGGACAGGCAAGCTCTAGCCACCACAAGGGGCTTAGACAGCTATAAATTTATGCAGACTGCAGAGAGGAAAATTCTGAGCATATAAAAGCAATCCTGTCTTGGTGTGTGATTTGTTGTGGAGTTGACTGGTAAGAGAAGTTTTATTTGAATTTATATTGCATTTGTTATCACTATTTTTAACTGTTTGTGGGTAGGAAGAAACTGCTTATTAACAAGCTTTACTTTGATTTATATTTTGTTGTTTACCTTTAGTTTCACTTTTGGTTGTGAGATAGGGATAGGTTTTGGACAGGCAAGCTGTAGCCACCACAAGGGGCTTAGACAGCTATAAATTTACACAGACTGTAGAGACGAAAATTCTGAGCATATCAAAACAATCCTGTCTTGATTTGTGATTTGTTGTGGAATTGACTGCTAAGAGAAGTTTTATTTATTTTTACTGTTAAAAGGAGGTGCGACTGCGAGCTATAGTGAGCAGAAGCTACTGCACGCCATCGCATGTGACGTAAAGAAATTATAACTATTGTCTGGGTGGTAGAACTTAAATGGTCGGAACAACTTTATTGTATTTTATTATTTAGTTATATATTGTTGGTATAATTTTTGTCATAGAAGTTGATTTAAGTTGCTTTGAATTCTTTGCTACTTTGTGTAATTTTTTTCCTTTGCAATATTTTATTCAATTAAAGCTGAATATGGATTCCTTAAATGAGTATGCAATTAGCGATTTGCTAATGCACAAGTATCTTGCACAGTGTAATAAATGCTATGCATATTTAAAGGTAACAGCTGATAACACTGGTGATCTTTGTTCCCCGTGTCAAAAGTTGGATGATTTGCTTACCATTGTTAGAAGCAAATCTCGACTTGATGATGATTGCACATGTGCAATTGGCATGGCCTGGAGAACTGCTGTATCATATATTAATGACTGGACTGTTGAACTAAATAATGTTAGGCATAGAACAAACAGAACAGATTTAGGAAATGATGCATCTATTTTCTGCAAAGAACATTCCACCCCTATGGAAGATGATGAGACCCCTGAGAACTATGGAATTGTGGAGGCAAGTTCTCAGCAATCTGAGGATCTTGTTTGTTTAGAAGGAAACAAAAAAGAAAAGGAAGGAAAAAGTTCTCAACAAATAAAAGGAAGAAAAAGAAACTGACTAATGACTGTAAAGGAAAGAGAATACACAGTAAAAAGGATTCTGCTTTGTTATGTAACACACTGGTAACAGGGAAGGAAGATACCTATCTATCAGAAAACCCTCAGTCTACAGAAAAAGGCATCACCTTTCCAATGGAAAAGGTAGAAAAAAGAGGCAAGGGGCAGGAGAAAAGGAAATCAAAACTGAACGTGGAAGGACTGAAGAACATTACTGTAAGAAAAAAGAAGAGAAAGACAGATGTTGACTACATGGCTCAAGCTGTGGATTTACAGTGCCAGCTAGATGAGAATTTAATACACAATGAAAACAGTGGAATTAATAAGACTAATAGTGATGAAGATCTATCCTTCATAACAATTGATAGAGCTGAAATGACTGTATTAGAAGCTGAAGATTCTTCAGAGATGGTCAGCAAAGATATTCTTGTAATTGGAAATTCAGTTATTAGAGGAACTGATACTTATATTTGCAGAGATGATAATGAACATCGAGAAGTGTTATGCTTGCCAGGATCAAAAATAGAAGATGTGAAACAAGCCTTGGAATGCCTTAATGTAAGGAAGTATGGATCTGATTTTATTCATGTTGGTACAAATTATGTCAACAACAAAAATTCTCTGACTGTTGGTCGGGAACTAACAGCCCCCCTAGATAGTATAGCTTGTACTGGTGTTAGGATGTATTTTTCACAAATCACCTACAGAAAGGATACTCAGGTCACTGTGAATGAAAAGATTTTTGGGTAAATACTAACATGGAGAAAATGTCCTGTTTTAAAAAATGGAAATGTATAGAGCATCCAAGCCTTCTTTTGGGCACACATGTTTTCAGACAGGAGCGTGTGCATTTGTTTAGATCAGGGAAGAGAATTTTTGCAGCACATATTTTGCAATATTTGACAAACACTAGCCAGGATTTTTGCCAGGTCAAAAATGTAACAGTTGATGCATCTCTGATGGTTGTTAATGCTAGGAGCATTAATAATGAAGTATTTTTATTAGAAAATTTGCTATGTTCCCACAAGATTGATGTTGTTATAGTTTGTGAAACATGGTTAAAGAACAATGACTGGAACCCAGTTCTGTCAGGGTATAAATGTTTTACTGTAACAGACATTCTAACAAAAAATCAGGAGGAGGTGTTATGATAGGCATTAAAGATAGCTATGAGACTTGTGATTATTACATGTTCAATGATAATACCAATATTATAGACTGTGTAACTTTGACAATAAAGACAACCCTGGAACATATAACAATTGTTGGAGTGTACAGACCACCAAAGTCAAGTGCAGATGACCTAGAGGAATTCATACATTTCTTACATGAAACACAGGAGGGAAGAATAATATTAGCTGGGGACTTAAATTTACCAGAAACAGACTGGAATAATATTGATTCAACAACATTAGTAAAGAAATTATTCACAGAGTATATTCATGAACAAGAAATGCTTCAGATTGTTAAAAAAACCTGCCAGGGGACGGACTATACTAGATATTGTTTGTGTTCCTAAAGAAATTATTGTAACTTCAAGTCAGGTTTTACCACCATTGATGTGCAGTGATCATGGGGTCATAAAAGTTAATTTGTTGCTAGATAATTCTGCCAAACTGAAATCTAAGCCAATGCACAGAAGGTTAATTACAGATTATAGGGAAGCAAAAGAGTTGCTATATAAAACTAACTGAAGTGAGGTGTTCAGTGGAAAAGCTGCAGATGGAATGTGGAAAGTTTTGAAAGAGAAATTGTTTGATTGCATAAAGTAAAAAAAAAAAAATGTTTAACATCAGGATCTAGGCACGTAACATCAGGGGGATATATTTCCATAAGAACAAGATTCCTGATTAAGGTGAGAGACAAAAAGTATAAGAAGTGGAAGAGAGGTCAAACTACAACTTTGTAAACTGAAATAAATGAGCTGGACAAATAGATTAAGCATAGTGTTAGACAAGATCAAGAAAAATTTAAAGAAAATTTATATAACGATATTGAGCATAATAGGAAACCTTTTTATAGATACATAAGCTGTGGAAGGAGTAAAGATATATAAATTGATAAACTGTGTGCAGATTCTAAAATTTATTCTCATACACAACAGATTATAGATATATTTACAAAATCTTATGCAAAACAATTTAGCTCCATAAAAGGGGTGGTAAGTTGTCCTAGTGACATCCAGGTAACCCCAGATACTGGAATCAAATTAGATTATATTGAAAAAGAACTGTACAAACTGGATCCAAACAAAGTACAGGGAGGAGACGAAATAAGTAACAATGATTTGAGGAACACTTAAGCAAGAACTTACACTGCCATTACATCTATTATTCACTAGGTCATATAAATATGGGGAGATTCCTCAAGATTGGAGACATGCACTTATTAAACCTGTCTTCAAGGGAAAGGGGAGTAGGACAACCCAGAATCATGTAGACCCTTAAGTCTACTTTCATGTTGTGGAAAAATAATGGAGAAAGTAATACTGGATAAGTTATTGTCAGAACTGGATAGGCTGGGACTTGAAACCATATATCAGCAAGCATATGTTGAAAATAGATCTATTTCCACCTGTAACATGATGTTTTATAACAATATAATAGCTATGAATGAAAAAATTGTGCTGTGATGTGATTTATATAGATTTAACTTCAGCATTTGACAGGGTCATGCACAAAACGCTGATCAATAAATTAGTACAACTAGGTATTGATGTACTGTTGATAAGATGGATAGCTGCATGGCTTACAAATAGGACATGGCAAGTATCACACACCAACTGAACAGGTGAAATCCTTGGTTACAGTCAAGGTGTCCCACAGTGCTCTGTACTAGGCCCTTAATTTTTTAGAATGTATCTTTCAGACCTTACTTTTTCATCTGAGGTGTTCTACAGTCTATATGTTGACAACCTGAAATTGGGTAAACTGATTACAAGTGTTACAGATAAGGCATGTCTGCAAAATAATTTGACTAAATTGACCTTTTGGGCACAGGAGAATAATATGTTGATAAATACATCAAAAACTAAGCATATGAGATTTGGGAGACATAAATAGAAAGGTGAATATTTAATACAGCACACAGTGATTGAAACTGTAGACTCATTTAAGGACCTGGGTATATGGGTAGATTCAGCTATGAGTTTTTCAAATCATATCAACCAATTGGCTAATGATAGTTATAGAACTATAGGTTGTATAAAAAGATTTATAAAGTCTAGGAAATCAAACATAATGAAGTCATTGTTTGTTAGTTACATTAGACCCAAACATGAGTATGGAATAACAATATGGAAACCGTATAGGAAAACAAGCATGAATAAACTGGGAAGAGTACAGTGAAAATATACTAAGGGTATCCATGGATGTGAAAATCTAAGTTATGAAAAACTAAAATATCTGAACTTGTACAGTGTCTCTTACAGATATTTAAGAGGAGATCTTATCCAGGTATATAAGGCATTTAGGGACAACTACCTCTGGGAATGTTTGGGGTTATCAAAAAGTACTAGAGAATCGTCAGATAACCTATGTAGAAGATTCCATAGGAATGAGAAATGTACTAATTGGTTCTCTGACAGAGTAGCTGATACTTGGAACAGACTACCAAATTACATTAAAGCAAGTACTAGTTTAGACATTTTTAAGAACTGCCTGGGCATTTATTATGGGAACAAGTGTTTTGGCATAATGGCAAGCTAGAAGGGCTTTAATGCCTGTGCTTGAAACATTTGTATGTAAGTATGTTTGTATGTATGTAATTGCATTGGTTGGGTGGGATTAAACATTTGCAACATTGAACTGTTTTGTTTTCTGTGTGTCAGGTACAGAGGACCTGCAGTGGCTAAGCAAACCATATCCAGTTAGATTGCTAACTGCACTGGCTTTTAGAATCAGATGGATTACCATCCATTAAAATGCTGCCTTCAAAGGCACGCCTCCAGATTTATGTCTGATCTCTTCACTTGCTTCATAATCATATCGACAGGGGTGGGAGAAGGTTGATGTTCAAGGCAGTAACATAACTTTTCAGGCAGATTTGTTTGGTGTCAGAGGAAAGATAACATTGAAATAGCCTTAGGAGAAAGAAGTTATGTTAAATTGAAGAGAGGGAAAAGACAAACACACGCTGTAGCCATGGGCAGTTAAATGAACCTTACAACTGTCCTCTGACATATAAAATGCTGGACAGAAAAATGGCTGCAGGTCCTATTCACTCAAAAAGAGACAATTAAAACCATGACAGCAGAGAGAGAGAGAGAGAGAGAGAGAGAGAATGAGCAGAAGCATAAAACTGTCAAATCCATAAAGATTGTATTAATATTAATCAAAGTAAGTTAACTATTTAACTTGCCCAGCAACTAAGGCTAATAAGAATAAACACATATGATCACATAACCTGCAAAGGCACGATCAGGGGGTATAACACCCGAATATTTGTAATTCTTAAATTGATTTATGAGGGAGGGCCAAGAAGACATTTTATAGAATTAAGAAAATGTGTACTGTATTCTGCTGAATTTAAGGAATGGAGCACGGAACTGCTACACAGAGTCAGGATAAAACTGGGCAGAATACCGATCAAGTGAGGCAGTTTCAGTGGTGCGTATTCATAAATCGCAAATGACTGACTGGTCTGCAGAAATGTTGAACTAAAGGATATCAGTTAAAGAAACTTACATAAAGCATTGTCTATTTCACATTATGAGAACAACTGGAAAAGTAAGGTGCACTTATAAGGATCATATAGCATTTTAGACTAGTCGATGCATGTCAGTCATTGGTGGAAATTTTGATTTAAAAACTACTGTTAACTTATTGACACCTATGTGGTGTGGAATGTTGTGCCTCTTACAACCCCTACAAATCCTTGCATTCCAGAGCATTTTCTAAAAAATCAACTTAAAAAGCATAATACAATTAAGGCTTTCCTACTGAGGGACACCCAAGATTAACAATCTTAGTGTCATTTTATTCATAAACTCTTGTCCTTTATATTTCTGCCTATTATAAGCTGGTAAGTTACTTAAGTTAAAAAATCAGACCCAAGAAACATCTGGAAGCCATAAAGAGCTATGGGTGTTAACTAAGAGTATACAAAAAGGCACTATAGGCTTGAATGAGTTAAATGTGCCAGTGACATGGGGAAATGGTTAGATACAAAAGTGGTCAGCATTATGGTGTGGCGGTTCAGTTGGAGGAGTAAGACACAGTGGATAAAATCACTGTTGCTTGTTGAGGTTAAAAAAAAACAGCAGCAACATACAAAAATGCAAAAGTGCAAATTATAAAGTGCTTTATTTCCACAACAGCATACCAGTTTCTTCAGTGCATGTTTTGCACTTACATGTGTTGGTGCTGTTTTTTCACAGTGGATAAGTGCTGGCCGTTGAAGTCTATGAATCTGGGAGCTGTGCCGTGCACTTGGCTTCACTTGTATGGGAGTTCGGTATGTTTGTTGAGGTTGCTCATGGAAGTGGAAGTGAGAAGAATGAAAATGAAAGGGATATCCAGAGGCAAAACCTGGCCAGATGTGAGTCAGAAACGCAGTAGTTGCAGAAAATGCAGGCTTTAGAAGGCATTAGGTGCTGAGACCCGAATGAAGACCTAGCAGCCATAGTACGAAACCCATTTCACCAAAGAGATGTGTATGATCCATCTGTCTGAGAAGGATATGAGTAGCAATCAGTGAAGAGAGATGAAAGAATACACAGGGACTGATTCAAGACTCAATTTGCAAGAAAGCAAGGGACATGCAAAGCAAAATTACATCATAAGGAGGGGCCCAATAAAAGAGTTGGCCATTTATGAAAAAATAAGCAAGCAAGGAATTTTAAGTGCTGCCTCTCCTGCTTGATTACAGCTTATACAGGATGGAATTTTTAGCACAAACGTATGAGATAATAAAAAGAATTGGTTCTCCACCACTGCAGCAAGGAATGCACTGTTTTATAATACAATCTGCAAAGACTTTGTTACTTGTATGGTATAGAGGGAAAAAAGCCACAATGGACTGAAAAGTTTCAAGTAATCAACCGTCTCAGGATTAGAAAATAAAATGATAAGACAACTTAGCCAAGACTTGTTGTGTGGCAGAGGGATGTAATAACTGTCATACCGTAATAAAGACTGGACTATTTTGTGCAACAGTAACTTAGGTAAGGAAGGGTATCTACATTTTTGGGAGGATGAAGGATAACTGCATAAACCCAGAAATGGATTCCAAGATCTTCATTATCCCAAAGTAATATTTTTCCAGAAGAATAAGATAAGAAAGAGAAATGTAATTTAGATAAAAGGCCTTTGAAAGTCACAAGGAGTCCATGTACAGTATATAATTTTGGAATTGCCTAAATAACTAATGGTCTGAGAGTCTGAGCTTGCTGGAAAAGGTAACATGAAGCTGGCTGGGGAAATTTACTTGTGTGTTTACCAGTATGCTTAGTATCTCTAAATTTAAAGGCATTATTCAGTGACTACATCAAGATAGGAAATGTTTCCTTCATATGTTATTATAGATTACTGGATGACAAGTAAGCTGGAGACACACAAATCTAAAAATAATTGATAGCCTTCCCACATCCTCCATATGTCTGGAAGAACTATTCTTACTTCTGCAAATGTATTACATAGCTGCAAACTGACATCATACATAATTACAGTATTACTACAGACATTATTTACACCATACTGTAAACACCTAGATTAATACAAATATTAATACACATATGGCATGCACAATAATACAAACATACCATTATTAAAACAAGATATACAATGCCATGTAACATTGAAACATCCTGACATATTATGAGTGAATGAGTTTATTACTTACTCATAAAACAAATGCCATAAGACATTCAAACAATGGATAAGGAGAAAGAGGCAAAGGGAAACAGAGAAATATGCATTTGTTTCAGGTGATAAGTGGAGTAGATGTGGTAGACAGGAGAAATAAAGAGTAAAAGCAAAATATAGGTTCATAGGTGTGTACTAGGCTATTGGCCCTGGGGCCTATGCAATCCTAGCCCATAGGATTAACCTGGCATTGTTCCACACAACCTTACTTCCCAGTGCCTCTGTCGAGTAAAGCCACTGGAGTGATGCCCGGGGTGAATTTTCTTTTTCCCATCCACTCATCAAGATTTCCCTTGAAGAGGGCCAGTGAGGACCTCTGTTTGACATGTATGGGAAGTCTATTCCATAACATGGGCAGCCTCTGGGTTATGAACCTGTCCCTCCAACACGTTCTGTTGATTGTGGTAATGAGGTTGAGGTCTTTGGAGCATGTAGTGTGGAGGGATTGGGATTTCTTTAGCTGTAGCATTACTAACAGACCTGGATCAGACATGGCTTTGTAAGTCAATCAGAGATTGCCTCTAAGTAGGTGATATGAGACTGAGAATAGTTGGAGTTTTTTGTGTCTGTCCATATAGGACAAGTGTTTAAGGCCTAGGATCCTCTTTGTGAGGTACTTTTGTAGCCTCTCCAGTTGTTGCAGGTGTCTAGTGAGGTACATGCTAAATGGGACATTGTACTCAATGATTGGCCTAATGAGGGAAGAGTAGAGGGAGACAATGACCTGTTTCTTCCTGGATGCAAAACCCTTAGTAATGAGATGTGCCACATAGAAGGTCTTTCTGACCACAGTGGCAATGTGTTGGTCAGAAGAGAGGTTGCTGTTAACCTGTCTTCTCAGATCTCTTATAACGCCTTCTGTGTTCAGTGAACTTCCATTGATGTGGTAATTCATGGGAACCAGGTTTTTCTCAAAGGTAATGATGACACATTTTTTGCCATTGAGTGTAATGCCATGGTTCTGACACCATACGCTTGTCTCAGTGAGGCCTTTCTGTAGGATGTCAACATCACTTGGAGAGTTAATAATAGCTCTCAACTTGCAATCATCTGAGAACTTTGTCAGCCAAAGTCCCTTCGTGTTGGCCTGGACTTCATAGAAGTAGATACCAAACAGGAGATGACCCAAGATCGAACTCTGTGGGACTCCACTCATGACTGGTCAGCAGTCTGACTTAGAGTCAGCTACTTTCACACTGTGGGTTCTATCTATGAGCCAGTTTGCAACCCACCTAGTAATATAGGGGTTGATGCCTAGCTTAGTGAGTTTTTCTATGATTCCTGAGTGGGGGATGGTACCAAAGGCCTTAGCCAGATCAAGGTAGGCTGTATGAACCACCTTGCCTTCATCCACAGCTCTGGTGACTGACTCAAAGAAGTCAACCAATTTGAGCAGACATGATCTAGCCTTCACAAAACCAAACTGTGTGGGATCCAGAGTTTGGAGATTCCCTATATCCTTGTTTATTAGGGCCATGTTGATGCGTTCCATAGCTTTACATATCAGACTCATCAGGCTAATGGGGTGATAGTTGCCTGGGTCTGTAATCGCTTCTCCTTTGTGGAGAGGGATGACTGTAGCAATGCGCCAATTGGTAGAGACAAAGCCTGAGGTGAGGCTGTGATTGAACAAGGAGCACAGGTGAGGTGCCAGTTCACTCTGTAGTTCATGTAGAGCACAGCCAGGGATATTGTCAGGTCCCATAGAAGCTGTATTTTTGGCCTTGGACAGTGCTGTTTTAACCTGTGCAGCAGTAATACTGGGTGTCTGGCAATGTACTGGTATTGTGATTGGTTCTTTGGGGGGAGAGAGGGATAAAGTTGGTACTGAATCTGTCAGCCAGTATACTGGCAATATCTATTGGCTCAGTATAGGGGGTACCATTGTGCAGTAGCTCAGAGCAAATCTGGGTATTGCCGTGGAGATTCTTTACATAACTATAAAAGGCCTTGTGTTTGTCTTTACTATCTGCTGCAATTCTGTTTTCATAGCTAGCTTTAGAGGATTTGATGAGGGATCTCAACTTTTTGTTGAGGCTGATAAGGGAGTTTTTCTAGTCTTGGGACTTCACCTTATTCTACATCAGTTTCCTCCTTCTGTAGAGTTTGTTTATGGCAGGGGACCACCAGATTGGCTTCCTTTTTTTGGAAGAGAGTGTCTTGGTTCGATTTGGTATGGTGAGATCCATGCATTTGTGTACATGTTCATATAGTGCATTGGTGTATGATTCGGCAGTCATGCAACTATTCTCCATTTGCAGGGGTGCCGTGACGTTAGCCACCTCTGTTTTTAGCAGTCCAAAGTTAGCTTTGGAGAAGTTTTTCATGGTAGTTACCTTTGCAGGGGGTGGGGTGGGGGTGGGGGGTGGGAGGGCTGTTAATTTCCCAGGTGATTAGTTTGTGGTCGACTCTAACCAGGGAGGAGTTGACTATTGGTGTAGAGCAATGGTTGCCCATGTTAGTAATGACCAGGTCAAGGATGTTGCTACCTCTAGTGGGGGTAAGAATGAGCTGGTCCATGGCATTGCAATTAATGAATTCCAGGAAACATTGGGCAAGTGTATTGATACATGAGTAGTTTTCTCAGTTAATAGAGGAGTAGTTGAAGTCACCCAGTATGAGATTGTTAGGCTGGACCCCAATATTCTCCAGGGTGCTTAGGAACATGTAGTGCAAGTCTTGGGACATGGTTGGGGACCTATAGCAGACTATGACCCTTATCCCTGTCTTACCCAATGTTAGCTGCACCTGAAGTATCTTTGATGCATTATGTTGGGCTACCAGTCTGGTGGTGTGCGCATCCTTTATGAATATGGAAACACCACTGCCTTTGGAGCTTCGGTCCAATTTCTGGGGCCGAAAGGTTTGGAATGAGTTATAGCCTGCTAGTGCAAGGGTGCTTTCTGCTGCCTTGAACCAGGTGTCTGTTACAGCACAAATGTCGATGTTCTCCATTTTATGGAGTGCTTTGAGTGAGTACATTTTGAGATTTAGACTTCTAGCATTGAGCATCATGACCCTCAGATTGTGTTTGTTTTTTAGCTGTTACAGTGGTAATTTGGTCTTTTCGAACACCACCTAAAAAAGGCACTATAGGGGTGGCAAGAGCCTTGGCCAGTATCTGGCATGCAGAGGTGACAGATGCAGGCCATCTCTGACAAAGCATCGAGGTCTGTCAGTCAAGTCATCCCAGGCAGACAGATACTGGATCCCCTTAAATGACACCAGAAACTTAGCCAGTTATTGAAGTCAATCATTTTCTGCTTGTACTGTGTTATCATTCTGGGTGATGGTAGGACGCTGCTCAGGGCTAGGCTCACACCCACCTGGGCTACATAATCCAAGAGCTCTTCCATGTCTCTTTTCATGTAGTCCAGAGAGGTACATCTCAGGTCATTCACACCTACATGTACAATGACAGAGTCATATTTGTACCTGGTGTTGAGGGACCTGAGTGCATGTGCGCGTTATGTTGCAGATCCTGGCACCTGACAGGCATCTGACTGTTACTTTCTCCTTATTTAACATAGCGAGTGGGCCATCAGTGTTCTTCACTATCGAGCCAAATATGGCTAGTGTGTTGGGCATGCTGTCTTGCCTTAGGGGCTTTGGTTGAGTGGCACACTGTTTAGGAGAGCTATGTGTCTTGTGATTAGTGTTGTGTTGTGGTGGTCGAGTGCACACATACACATATATATATATATATATATATATATATATATATATATATATATATATGCACGTATATATACAAGCATATATATATATATATATATACACACACACACACACACACACACACACACACACACACACACACACACACACGCATATCTATATATATATATATATATATATATATATATATATATATATATATATATATATATATATTATATATATATATATATATATATATATATATATATATGTGTGTGTGTGTGTGTGTGTGTATTAGAGGAGCAGAAGATGAAATTATTAGCCAGGGGAGCAACTTGATCCATGATCTTCATCATCCAGATGTGATGTTTTCTACATACTTTCATCACATTGCAGTAACAGATTTTCTACCTTGTGTTACATTTCTTTTTCTTTCATGCTGTGATCAGCCAGTGTTTGGGGTAGAGTGAAATAGGACTGCAGGAGTGAGTTAGGTCTTCTATTTATGAGACAGGTTGCCTAAAGGCATGTGTACTCTTATGCAAGGTAGCCAGAGTTAGTTAGTCATCTAGCCATAAGGGCAGGTAGAAGACCTACAGCTGGGTAGGAAAATGTAGCACGAAGGTATTCTTAGCTTCTACAGTTATGATCACATATCTCAGCAACTAAACTAAAATACTTCTCCAAACAGATTATAACCTCTTACGGGATGGTATAAATAGCTTCCCTGCACCTTCCCCTCAAATGGAACTGGCAACCTTGCCGAATTCTACACTAATGCTTTATACAAACTTATGTATAACTGCATTGACTTGGCGGTACCTGATATGACCAAAACAAGCTCCTCAATTAAGTGTAAGCCTGCCTGGTGGAAATTGACATTAACAAGCTTTACAATAAGAGGAAGAAATTGCTGTCTAAGAGTTTAATAGCAAATTAGCCCTAAACTGGAAACTCTCTTCAGCTTAAACAAGCAAATAAGACTTCTTGTGAAGTCCTCAAAGCAAACTATGAATCCAAATTAGCTTCCTCAACTAAGGACAGCCATAGGGCATTTTTTAGTTACATCAGTAACCTAAAAGGAAAGTCCCAGATTTGTGCCGAACTGGTAGTTAATTATATCACATATACTAAGCCTGTGGCCATAGCTAACCTGTTAGCTGACAGGATCTGTGAAAACTTCACTCACCTGACCATGCCTCATGCACCACATGCATCTCTACTACCTGCCTTCTACCTTGTATCTCTAAAGAGCAAGTCATAAACACCCTCTCTAAGTTCAAAAACACAGCATCGATGTGACCTGATAACATCTCAGGCTGCGTCCTACATGGGCTCCAACTAGAATTAGCAACACCATGGTGTACTCTTTTCAATCATAAGCTATGCACCAACTTCATCCCAGCTGAATGGAAAAAGGCCACTTTTATCCCTTTGCACAAAGGTGGTGCTTCCACTGACCCCGGCAACTATAAACCTATTAGCCTGACTAGTGTTATCTGCAAGGCCACGGAGCAAATCACCATGGACCTTATCAACAAAGATATAGATAATCTCCAAACACTTGACCCTACTCAATTTGGATATGTCAAAGGGAGATCATGCCTGTTAAACCTGGTGAACTTCTTCGAGACAGTCACCAAGGCCCTGAATGAGAGGAAATCTGTGTATACAGCCTACCTAGACTTAGCTAAGGGTTTTGATACTATCCCTCACTCAGGCATCACTGACAAACTCACCCATCTAGGTATCAATGCTTATATCATTAGATGGGTTGCTAACTAGCTCACAAAATAGGGGAATCCACTTCCAACAGCAAACCTGTAACCAGTGGTGTTGCACAGGGATCAGTTCTGGTACCTCTACTGTTTGGAATCTATTTCTAGGAAGTACAAGATAAAACTAAAGGTCTGTGGCTGACAAAGTTTGCTGATGACTTCAAACTGGGAGTGGTCATAGAATCTCCAAACAATGTCAAGATCCTACAAGAGGGTCTTACACAAACAAATGATTTGTGCCAAAGTCATGGCCTTAAAGTCAATGCAAAAAATATATATCATCCCTTTTGGTAAGAGCAATGTTCCTGCTAACTACCACATCAATAACAACACCCTAAGTATGGACTCAGTGGTGAGAGACCTGGGCACACATGTTGACAACAACCTTACCTTTGATCACCATGTCTTCACAGTGGTAAGAAGGGTATTCTATATTGCTCATCTCATAAGTAAACGCATTGCCTCCAGAAAAAAAAGAAGTTATATCCTCTCTGTACTCTTCCTTCATCAGACCAATAATTGAGTACAATGACCCTTTTGGCATGTACCTTTTCAAGCACCTGCAGCAATTAGAGAGACCACAAAGGTTCCTCACAAGGAAAATTCAAGGTCTTCAGCATCTGTCCTATGAGGATCATCTGAAATCACTGTCAATGTATTCTGTTTCATACAGACTACTCAGAGGTGAGCTCTGGCTTGCATATAAGACAAACTTTGGCATTGCTTTATTGGAAATGCTGCATATCACCAAGTCAAATGGTACACAGATTACTCAATCTAAAGGCCTTAACCTGGTATGTGACATTAATCAAACCTGCTGTTGGGAAAGATTTGTCTCCCAGAGGTTACCATGCCTTTGGAACAGACTCTCACTTCAGGTCAAGCAGAGAACTTCACTGGCCCTCTTCAATGCAATCTGGATGTTTGGATGGAAAACTGTAAATTTACCCAGGGGGTTCCACCTATGTCCCTCTTTGACAGCGACAATAGGTGCTGATCATGGAAATAAGGGTAAAACTTGGCTAGGGTGTAAGTGCCCTAGGGTCATTAGCCTAGCAACCTCCTACGATCCTATTATCCTATGAGCAGTACCTAATGTTTGTAATTTATATATTTAAAGGAAGTATGGTAATTATATAAGAATATTTAACCCATTTATTTAATTTATTTGAAGAATCCTGGGCCACATAAAGGTAATACCCATGTTTGTGGATGTGTTCAACCTGATTAGTTTTCCTTACTGTTATGAGCAGGTGATAAAAAGCCTGAAACTGCTTTATATATTGAGTAATGGTGAACAAGAGTACAAATTAGATATTGAGTAATGGTGAACACGAGTGTAAAGTATATATGCTCCCAGAAGTTAGCAAACACAAATCACATTTCTACAAAATAGTTGAAAAAATCTAAAAAGGATAACTTGTTCCTAGAACTCCTTTCCACTCAGATGTTATAGTACCAGTGTTTTGTCATAGTGATTATTCACATGGCAACAAATAACATATGGATAGATCTAATTGTTTTTATTTCAGGAATGCAGATTCTATTCATTTAATCAACAGCTAGGGCATAATCTCATTTTTTGTTAGAAATTATATTAATGGTAAATAAAAGAAAACAAAAATATGTTGACCGACACTACAGAGTATGCTGAACTTCTAAATAGTATATTTTTCAGGATTTCGTTAAAGATTTAAATTACTCATAATAGAATTAAATATTTTGTCATAAATGTAGCTTGTAGTGGAAAATTAGTAAAAGTAATCAAGATTCTAAAGCTAACACAAACCAATAAAAAAAATAAAGTAAATGATGCTTCTGGGATTATCCCACATTCCTTATCTAAATAGGAAACATTAAAGGATATTTTAGGCACTCACATTTATTGGTGGAAAGAAGTTTAACTGTTGTGAAACTATTTTCATATTGCTGCACTTTCAGAAATGACAAGATTTATGTTTGGAGGATGAGAAGACTGGAGAGTCTGCTTTGCATGAGTAATCATTTAGATCTGGTACGCATCTACTGATTATTCCCACTGTTATAATTCTGTGATCACGTTTGTTCAATGTATCCTCAAAATGTTGGCATTTTTCACCATTTTGACTTGCAATTTACTGCACAACAATTTTATGCCAGATTATGAAAGCAATACTGTTCATTGATCAGATGCAAGAAATGACCATATTTTGTAATGGTTCGTGTATTGATTCTGCATAGTAACCATGAATTTTCATTTTGCATTTTGACAGGTTGTCCTGTGGCTGCAAAACCCAAAGCCTGCTCAAAGAATAAAGCTGAAGACAGCAGCAGACATGCTGTTTACATAGCTGGATTTGAGATTACTGTAAGCAGCATGGAGCTGAGTAATACATACCACAGTGCTCTGCAACTTGGAAGTGGGGTCTGGTAATAGACATGCTCATATCAAGAGCTGTCAGCTGCTTTGCTCAGGAATCTGGAATAAAGCCAAAGGCCCATAATCAGGGGCAATTTTAAATATTCCTCTAATTGACTTAATAAGTTAATGGAATGGCAGGTTTTGTATTGGCACTCATTTTATAAAAATAAGAAGTATGATTCTCTAATGTCTGGCATTGTTGATCAGCTATAATCCTCAGTGATTTACCAGAAAATCAAAAATTTTGCAAAAGACAGAATGAAAACACGAGGCAAAATCAGAGATGTTCTTTAAATTCAGGGACAGTTGAGAGATGCACTCCTGTCTCTTATACAATACTTAACTCCATATGAATTGACCATGTATGTGACTTTATAGTGGGTCTCCAGAGTACAGTTCAATGAAGTTGTGAAAAAGCCAAGCTTGATCATAAGATAGATGAGATGGAGGATAATGTGATCAGTAACAAGTGGATAATTAGGGGGAATTAGAGATTTAAAATGAGGTGTTAATAAAGTGACCACATTTGCTTCTAGAACAACTGGATAATATAAAACATCGATGCAAGCACTTGAATCTATGAATGTTTTGAGTGACAGAGAACACTTATAAGATTGACACCCTATGTGGATGGACTTGGGGCAAATCCACATACAAAAACAAAACACATAAATCTTTGACCCGAAAGCTGATAGCCTCATGTTAGCCTCTCCCTATCATTGTGCAATGTTGCTCTTTAGAAAGGAAAAAGAAATATTAATAAAAAATGCAGGGAACTAGGCAAGGAGGCTAACATTTTTATAGAAAATGACTACCTGCAGTGGTGGAGGAACAGAGGACGTGTCTCTGACCCCTTTTGTGCATATTGAAGAAAAATATTAAATGATCCATTGGATTCTCTTATATTTTAACCACTGAAGGAACTAAGACCTCAAGACTTTGTGGACCTTAACCTAGAACGGGGCAGTCTGTGAAGCTAGGGATTGTTCCCAGTTGATAGACTGACTGTAGAACAACACCAGAACCAGATGGACGAGGTCAGCTACTCTATTCTCCCTCTTAAACTCCATTGTCTAAGCAGCAGATAAAACTCGAGAAACAATTCACAGAAAGTTTGATAACTCCTGAGCAACTGAAAGGTTGAAATAATGGCAGTGACACTCATTTGAATGAGTCCCATTTATTTCAGCAGGTTGTGTTCCCTAGACCTTTCTCTGTGACTGTTGCACTTTTAGAACTGAAAGGTGCTATGTTATTCACAGCTGCACAGCTTATCTTTGTAGGCCAACTGGCCACATTGTTAAATATATCAGTTTCTTCTTACATAGGAAGCATAGCTATTTCAGCTTCTGTAGAGATGCTAGGCCTTGTACCGTGACAGTGAAAACAGCTAGCAAGTGCACTCATATAAACATATTTTCCCTTTTTTGAATCCATGCACTGAACCACAGAAATGTATATGAATCTGGCAGTGCAATGTTTGTGACTTCCAACAAAATTTAAGTGGCTCCTACAAGTTTACTATCATTTGTGTGAATTACATTCTGCCGGCATGTGTGCTGCCGAAAATCAGAATGCTGTGCACAAAATGAAAAGTCTATGGGATAGTCGAAGACACTTATGCAAATGCAGTAATGCATTTGCATAAGTGTGTTCGACTTTATGTACGGAGATCATGGTACAGTGAGTATTGGAAATTCATCCATATCCCCACTGTAGTACGATCTCGGAGTTGGAATATATAAGTAGCAGGGGGGTGTGGGGGCACAGCCCCCCACAGAGGGGTGCAGCGTGATACGTCATATAGGAGTTTGGCTTATATCAGCACCTATACGGCTATCAAGTGATGTTTTCAGTGACAATGTCGACTCAAATGTGTTAATCATTTTGATTGACGTAGCAGTGGAGAGTTTGGTTTCCGTGTTTATTTTTGTTATTACGAACGGCAAATGTTTTGTCTTTCACAGTAATGATAGTAAACGGCTCCAACATTTTGTTTGCATATTCATGTATTGTGCCAGAGGTTTTTTTTTTTTTTCATTTGGGCACTAAGAAACCATCTCGGCATCATTCCTTTTCTTCCTTTCTTGTCAGGAAGGCAGAGTTTGCTCTGTGCTGTTAGAAGAACATGTAACAGTTTTGCTATCAGCTAGAGAGCAGCTAATATGTATTGTCAGATTACCTGCACTTCATGCACTTCACATATGTAACAGTAGTGTATAAGTGTGTGTGTGTGTGTGTGTGTGTGTGTGTGTGTGTGTGTGTGTGTGCGTGTGCGTGTGCGTGTGCGTGTGCGTGTGTGTGTGTGTGTGTGTATTTGTGTGGAGAAGAGGGAAGGTATTAAGATTAGTTCATCTTAGAAGATACCTGTATTTGGACAAGTTTCAAATTATCACTGTTGTTATCTAGCAAAAACGCTTACTGCAATGACTGAATTCATCAGGTATTGATCTCCTTTTTCTAATATACACCCACCTCAGGTTCTCTAGACACTGAAGTTATAAGACATTGCGTCTTGAGACTGTTATGCTCCATTCAGATACTATTGCTGTCTTATAGCCCAGTATCCAGCAGGGGCTATGTCACACTACCTTCAGGCAGTTGTGATCTAACATGTCTCATACTTGTGGAACTGATGGCATTCAGCTTCTAACATAGACTGATCTAGGGCTGTGAAGGTAATATTTTATAGATGTTACTAACTGGTCATATAAGGATGGAGACTGCATCTGGGAATATAGGGATATCACTTCCAGAAGTGGAGGTATATTTGATTCCACATCATTGAGCACCAATGGAAGAGACCAGCTGCAACATACGGAAGAAGTAACCTTCTAAGAGGGTCCCTTGACCAAAGTACAAATTACAGGGATTAAATAAATGCTAAATCAAGACAAAAATCTGTATGAGAAGTTGTGGAAGGCTTTGCTTTATTTATTTATTAAATTAATTAAACATGATCTAGAAACTTCTTGAGCTGTTTATAGGTGGGTTTTATATGGTGATGTGGGGGGGGGGTAACCCAGTTTAGTACAAGGAGAGGTATTGGTTAGCTTGGTATTTATTTAATCTATGACCTTTTAGGGCACTGGTTGGTGGGGGAGGGGAGTGTTTTGATGTCCAACTTTAATTTAGAATGCTTATATTTATTTCATATCAAATTGTACATAGTTCTGTTTGCTTAGGTTGACACCTCTCAACCTTTTTGCCCAAGAAATCTACATAAAGCCAAAAATAATGTGGGATCAAATACCCTAAAATAGAGACAGATCTTAAACATTGCTCTTATAAATTTAGAAAGTTGCTAAAAATAACAGCATTTGCATTAGCATGCATTTTCTGAAGGATATGAAGTCTAAAACTCAAAGGTATGTCATTATTTAGTGACTTCATTCCTTAGTGATGTGCCAGAAACCCCCAAATTTTATGAGGAACAAACCAAAAATATGAGGCAAAGGTTTGGAGATTCTGCAAAAATCCAGACAGCTGAGAGGTATGCTTAGATCTGATATTTATGTAATATCATATATGAACTACTTGAATTATGTTTCCATTATCCCAGTGCTTTCAAAGATTTTACCCAGTTTGTGTGTTTGCAGACTATTGACATTGGAACCAGTCTGGCATTACCTTGCTTCTCTGTAAACAATAACTGCTTCACATTCTTTTTCAGAAAGTTACATGCCATTTTAATATTAATGACTTTAAACAATATATTTTATTTATTTATTTTTACATTTGTTAACTGGGTAAGTCTGACTGGGCCCACAGACCCTTTTCAATGGAGACCGAGGAGAAAAGCTCCAGGAACTTAATTCAAAAATAAGAAAAAAAAAATAACAATTCAAGCTGTAAGATGGATGAGAAGTGTACAACATGAACATTTACAAGGCAGAAGTACAGTATTTTAAGAATGCAGTAGCAATATGTTTCAGAAATTTAGTTAGCATTAAGTTATATACAAGGAATATAGCAATGCCTAAAATAAAAAAATATGTAATATACAATTCAGAGTAACATCAAAACATAGTACAACAAAGATACTTTTAATAGCATAGGTACTAACTGCAGACAGAGTAATGCAGCATGTGTAGACAGATTTCATAGCAGATACCAGGCAGATATGTTGATTGAGAGAAGAACAATTCATTAGGTTAACATTGAAAATAGTAAGGCTCTCACTTATTTGAAAAAAATGGTAGACTTGTATAATATTATTTCAAGGAAAGCATGCATTCACATTGGAGCATTTAAAGGTGACCATGCTGGTGTGTAATTTTTTCTTCATAATATTAAGGTAAGGGGGGAAGTGCTCGCTTCTTCTTAGGATCTGGTACATTCTCAGACAGTAGTTAAGGGGTACCAAGACTGAGTATGAATGACCTTTGGCTTAATTTACATCCACTCAGGAAGGCTATCACTGATGCATTTTATTTCCCAGGAAGACTGGGGTAATGTCCTGGATAATCTGTTTGATACACAGACTACCTTAACAGGCAGATAAATGTGATATTTCCAAAGATGGCAATTGTTGGCATGAAGGTTAAAGTTTTTACTTCACAGTTACAAGGTACAGGGATTGATTTGGATTTTGGCTTATCGGCTAGGCTTGTGGTAGCATGCAGACTGATTGCTTCTGGTGATGAGTGGCCTGTATGATATGGGAAGTATTGTTTGGAATGATTAATATCTTACAATTTACAAAGATTTACACTAAACCAGATAGGCTGTATTGGCTGGGGTCATTGATGCACAGCATTAAGGGTTTTGTGTGATCAACATAAACCATATCCTTCTAGGGTTAAACTCATTCTGTCCAGGGGCACATTTCCTAGAAATTGGCATGTAACAGCAATGATGTGGGGTATGTCGAAAACCAATAAGTTTTCAAGGGATGGATCCCTGTCTCTGGAACTTTGATGGAAAATGATCATGGGTCTTCTCCATCTTACACAAGGGAGAGTGTCTAAGAACCTATTAAAGCAGTGACACGAGCAAGTCTAGCCTTTTCAGGATACTAAAAATGCATTACACTCAAGCAATAAAGTGATAAGAAAGAAAGAAGGTGATATGTGCGTTATTACATCAGCATCTTTACCCTGATAAAAAAAAGCTACAGATGAAAAGCTATGCTTGATAACCAAGCTTTGTTTCAGAACCGAACTTATACAGGTACAATCTAATGTGGAGAGGAACAGAGCATCTGATAAGGGTTGAAGCTACATGGCAGGGGTGACAACTGAGATGTTTTAGCATGTATCTAAAGGCAGTGTCATGCTCGGAGGGATAGAATGCTAAAGAAGGAAGTTCATTTTCTAAAACACTGATAGAGGTTTATAGTAGAATACCAGGAGAGACATCCCTTAATGAAATGCAGACATAGATAAACTTCCTACAGAGCAGACCATCTCAGAGGATAGGCAAGCTTCCTGTGGAGGTGTATAATTACTTATGAAAGCAGATGTGGTGGATTTGATGGATGTCTACAGAGGAGTATGGCTGGACCACAGACTGTCAGCATTGTGGTGTCATGTACCTCTTGTGATGATTCTCAAGTCAAATAAGCCCTAAAGTGTTTCCCTTCTTAATAAAGATTATAAGATTTTTATGTCTATATAGTGCTGCTTACAAACATTACTGAAAAAAACACCAACCCTAATCCATCTGACTTAGTGCAGGGGAGAAAACATTTAATAACATTAGAAGGGTATTACTCCTGATATGCTATTAGGGTAATAGGAAGATGCCATATATCATTTTAGAGATGACAAAAAACATTTGACTATCTAAAATAGTTATTTAAGAAGAGATCTTACTCGTGCGTATAGGGCATTTATAGACAGCTACTTCTGGGAATATTTGGGGTTTTCAAATGATAGTAGAGAGTTGTCAGGCAACCTGCTTAGGAGATTATATAAGAAACAGAGATGTATTAACTGGTGCTCTGAAAGACTAGCTGATGCATGGAATAGACTGCCAAATTATATTAAATCAAGCACTAGTTTACATATTTTGAAGAACAGTGATGATACCAATCTTAAGAACAATTTGGACACATATTATGGGAATGATTGTTTTGGTGTAGTGGCAGGCTAGAAGACCATCATTGCCTATATCTGAAATATTTGAATGTTTGTCAGGTGGGATAACTTGTTTACAATTCAGAGGAAACAGAAGTTCCTAGACTCGGTAGAAAGCAACCTGGAATGATTGAATTTTGGAGCATTTATTGGAGCTAAATTTTGGGAGCACATCTAGGCCAAAGATAATTGTTAAAGATCCTCAGACTAAATAGAGAGAAGTTTAGTTTAAATAGAAATTGACATATCTTAAAATATTCAGGCTTTAGGCTGGCATGCAGACATTAGAAGATTATTCAGGTGAACTTTAGTGAACTTAATCAGACAAAAACCGAATATATTCATCAAAAACAAATAGTGCCTTGAGAATAAGACTCTTTTTTTTAAATCACTACACATGGTTTCTTCCCCATTTACTGCCATCCCTTTGTTATACTACACAGATCACATACCTCACCATTTAAGAATAGCACTCAAATGTGCTAACAAACATACAACTGAATAAGACACCTAAATATATTGTCCACTGATACCAAAACTAATTATAAATCCTTAACTATGTTAAAAAGTTAAGAAACAATACTCAACATTGTTCAGAACTGATTCATAATGATACGAGCCATTCTGAACCTAAAGAAATAGAGGATAATCTGGTGACAAGTTTAGTATGAACTTCACTTCAATCCCCACCGGAACACTGATTCCTCAGTCCCTACCCCTCCACAAAAAAAAAAAAGAAAAGAAAAGAAAACACAATAGAACAAGTCATATTAGTTCTTTCTAAAATAAAGCACACAACTTCTCTGTGTCCTAATTATGTGAAGGAATACATAAGAATTAGCAATTTGTCAAAGGCTGGTCATGTGTTCTCAACCTTGTCAAATTCTCTGAAAGGGTAACTCAAGCACTTGAAAGTGGTTAAACAGAGCACACAGCAATCTTTGACCTGGACAGTAAATTCATTTCTATCCCACATGTAGGTATCATTCACAAACTAATGAATCTAAGCATCAAATAATACATACTTACATACATACAAATATTCCAAGCACAGGCATTAAAGCCCTTCTTGCTTGCCAATATGCCAAAACACTTGTTCCCATAATAAATGTCCAGGCTGTTCTTAAAAATATCTAAACTAGTGCTTGCTTTAATGTAATTTGGTAGTCTGTTCCAAGCATCAACTACTCTGTCAGAAAGAACCAATTAGTACACTTCTCATTCCTATAGAATCTTCTACATAGGTTATCTGATGATTCTCTAGTACTTTTTGATAAGCCCAAACATTCCCAGAGGTAGTTGTCCCTAAATGCCTTATATAGCTGAATAAGATCTCCTCTTAAATATCTATAAGAGACACTGTACAAGTTCAGATATGTTAGTCTTTCATAATAACTTAGATTTTCACATCCATGGATACCCTTAGTATATTTCTGCTTTACTCTTTCTAGTTTATTCATGCTTGTTTTCCTATAGGGTTTCCATATTGTTATTCCATACTCAAGTTTGGGTGTAATGTAACTAACAAACAATTACTTTATTATGTTTGATTTCCTAGACTTTATAAATCTTTTTATACAACCTATAGTTCTATAACTATCATTAGCCAATCAGTTGATATGATTAGAAAAACTCATAGCTGAATCTACCCATATACCCAGGTCCTTAAATGAGTCTACAGTTTCAATCACTCTGTGCTGTATTAAATATTCACCTTTCAGTTTATGTCTCCCAAATCTCATATGCTTAGTTTTTGATGTATTTATCAACATATTATTCTCATGTGCCCAAATGGTAAATTTAGTCAAATTATTTTGCCGACATGCCTTATCTGTAACACTTGTAATCAGTTTACTCAATTTCAGGTCGTCAGCATATAGACTGTAGAACACCTCAGATGAAAAAGTAAAGTCTGAAAGATACAATCTAAACAAGTAAGGGCCTAGTACAGAGCACTGTGGGACACCTTGACTGTAACCAAGGATTTCACTTGTCCAGTTGGTATGTGATACTTGCCATGTCCTATTTGTAAGCCATGCAGCTATCCATCTTATCAACAGTACATCAATACCTTGTTGTACTAATTTATTGATCAGTGCTTTGTGCATTACCCTGTCAAATGCTGAAGTTAAATCTGTATAAATCACATCACAGCACAAGTTTTCATTCATAGCTGTTATTATATTGTTATAGAACATCAAGTTACAAGTGGTAATAGATCTATTTTCAACATATGCATGCTGATATATGGTTTCAACTCCCAACCTATCCAGTTCTGACAATAACTTATCAAGTATTACCTTCTCCATTATTTTTCCACAACATGAAAGTAGACTTAAGGGCCTATATGATTCTGGGTTTGTCCTCCTCCCCTTTCCCTTAAAGACAGGTTTAATAAGTGCATGTCTCCAATCTTGAGGAATCTCCCCATATTTATATGATCTAGTGAATAAGAGATGTAATGGCAGTGTAAATTCTTGCTTAAGTGCTCTCAAATCATTGTTACTTATTCTGTCTCCTCCCTGCGCTTTGTTTGGATCCAGTTTGCAGAGTTATTTTTCAATATAATCTAATTTGATTCCAGTATCTGGGGTTACCTGGATGTCACTAGGACGACTTACCACCCCTTTTGTGGAGCTAAATTGTTTTGCATAAGATTTTGTAAATATATCTATAATCTGTTGTTTATGAGAATAAATTTTAGAATCTGCACACACTTTATCAGTTTGTGTATCTTTACTCCTTCCACAGCTTATGTATCTATAAAAAGGTTTCCTATTATGCTCAATATCATTATATAAATTTTCTTCAAATTTTTCTTGATCTTGTCTAACACTATGCTTAATCTGTTTGTCCAGCTCATTTATTTTAGTTTTTAAAGTTGTAGTTTGACCTCTCTTCCATTTCTTATATTTTTTGTCTCTCACCTTAATAAGGTATCTTGTTCTTATGGAAATATACCCCCTGATGTTACGTGCCTAGATCCTGATGTTAAACATTTTTTTGACTTTTTGCACTGAAACAATTTCTCTTTCAAAACTTTTCACATTCCATCTGCAGCTTTTCCATTGAACACCTCACTCCAGTTAGTTTTATATAGCAACTTTTTTGCTTCCCTATAATCTGTAATTAACCTTCTGTGCATTGGCATAGATTTCCATTTGGCAGAATTATCTAGCAACAAATTAACCTTTATGACCCCATGATCACTGCACATCAATGGTGGTAAAACTTGACTTGAAGTTACAGTAATTTATTTCGGAACACAAACAATATCTAGTATATTCCATCCCCTGGTAGTTTTTTTTTACAATCTGAAGCATTTGTTGTTCCTGAATATACCCTGTGAATAATTTCTTTGCTAACGTTGTTGAATCAATATTATTCCAGTCTGTTTCTGGTAAATTTAAGTCTCCAGCAAATATTATTCTTCCCTCATGTTTCATGTAAGAAATGTATGAATTCCTCTAGGTCATCTGCACTTGACTTTGGTGGTCTGTACCCTCCAGCAATTGTTATATGTTCCAGGGTGTTCTTTATTGTCACAGTTACACAGTCTATAATATTTGTATTATCATTGAGCATGTAATAATCACAAGTCTCATAGCTATCTTTAATGCCTACCATAACACCTCCACCTGATTTTTTTGTTAGAATGTCTGTTACAGTAAAAACATTTAAACTGTGACAGATCTGGTTTCCAGTCATTGTTCTTTAACTATGTTTCACAAACTATAACAACATCAATCTTGTGGGAACGTAGCAAATTTTCTAATAAAAACACTTTATTATTAATGCTCCTAGCATTAACAACCATCAGAGATGCATCAAATGTTGCTCTCTGTGAACTGTTACATTTTTGACCTGGCAAAAATCCTGGCTAGTGTTCGTCAAATATTGCAAATTATCAGCTGCAAAAATGCTCTTCCCTGATCTAGACAAATTCACACCATCCTGTCTGAACACATATGTGTGCCCAAAAGAAGGCTTGGATGCTCTATACATTTCCATTTTTTAAAACAGGACATTTTTTTCCATGTAGGTGTTTATCCAAAAAATCTTTTCATTCACAGTGACCTGACTATCCTTTCTATAGGTGATTTGTGAAAAATATGTCCTAACACCAGTACAAGCTATACTATCTAGGGGGGCTGTCAGTTCCCGACTAGCAGTCAGAGAATATTTGTTGGTGACATCATTTGTACCAACATGAATAAAAACAGATCCATACTTCCTTACATTAAGGCATTCAAGGCTTGTTTCACATCTTCTATTTTTGCTCCTGGCAAGCATAATACTACTCGATGTTCATTATCATCTCTGCAAATATAAGTATCAGTTCCTCTAATAATTGAATCTCCAATTACAAGAATATCTTTGCTGACCAGCTGTGATGAATCTTCAGCTTCTAATACAGTCATTTCAGCTCTATCAATTGTTATGAGGGATAGATCTTCATCACTATTAGTCTTATTAATCCCACTGTTTTCATTGTGTATTAAATTCTCATCCAGCTGGTATTGTAAATCCACAGCTTGAGCCATGTAGTCTTTCTCTTCTTTTTTCTTACAGTAATGTTCTTCAATCCTTCCATGTTCAGTTTTGATTTCTTCCTTTTCACCTGCCCCTTGCCTCTTTTTTCTACTTTTTCCATTGGAAAGATGATGCTTTGTTTATGTAGACTGAAGGTTTTCTCATAGACAGATATCTTCATTCCCTGCAACCAGTGTGTTACGTAACAAAGCAGAATCCTTTTTACTATGTATTCTCTTTCCTTTACAGTCATTAATCAGTTTCTTTTTCTTGCTTGTTATTTGTTGAGAACTTCTTCCTTTCTTTCTTTCTTTTTTTATTTCCTTCTAAACAAACTGGATCCTCGGTTTGCTGAGTACTTGCATCCACAATTCCATAGTTCTCAGGGGCCTCATCATCTTTCATAGGAGTTGAATGTTCTTTGCAGAAAATAGATGCATCATTTCCTAAATGTGTTCTGTTTATTCTATTCCTAACATTATTTAGTTCATCAGTCCAGTCATTAATATATGATACAACAGTTCTCCAAGCCATGCCAATTGCACATGTGCAAGAATCATCATCAAGTCGAGATTTGCTTCTAACAATGGTAAGCAAATCATCCAACTTTTGACACGGGGAACAAAGATCACCAGTGTTATCAGCTGTTACCTTTAAATATGCATATCATTTATTACACTGTACAAGATACTTGTGCATTAGCAAATCACTAATTGCATACTCATTTAAGGAATCCATATTCAGCTTTAATTGAATAAAATATTGCAAAGGAAAAAAATTACACAAAGTAGCAAAGAATTCAAAGCAACTTAAATCAACTTCTATGACAAAAATTATACCAGCAATATATAACTAAATAATAAAAACAGAATAAAGTGGTTCTGACCATACAAGTTCTATCAGCCAGACAGAAGTTGCAATTTCTTTACATCGCATGCGATGGTGTGCAGTAGCTTCTGCTCACTATAGCTCACAGTCGCACCTCCTTTTAACAGTAAAAATAAATAAAACTTCTCTTAGCAGTCAACTCCACAACAAATCACAAACCAAGACAGGATTGTTTTGATATGCTCAGAATTTTCCTCTCTGCAGTCTGTGTAAATTTATAGCTGCCTAAGCCCTTTGTGGTGGCTACAGCTTGCCTGTCTAAAACCTATCCCTATCTCACAACCAAAAGTGAAACTAAAGGAAACAACAAAATATAAATCAAAGTAAAGTTTGTTAATAAGCAGTCTCTTCCTACCTACAAACAGTTAAAAATAGTGATAACAAATGCAAATCATAAACCAAGACAGGATTGTTTTGATATGCTCAGAATACATACCAAGATAGATAGCAAATTGGTTGTTGGACAGTACATACATCATTAGAGATGCAGTTACCACACTCATAAGTAAAAATGCCACCATTATGGTTCCACAAGACTCTGTGCTATGTCCTGTTCTACTTAGCATTTCTTTTTCTGTTCTACA
>NC_056741.1:1087002794-1087047794 GCF_019279795.1 Protopterus annectens
CACTCACCCCCCCACACACACACACACACACACTCTACATCCTACACACTCACCACATGCCTCACATACACACACACACACACACACACACACACACACACACACACACACACATGCACACACACACACACACACACACACACACACACACACACACACACACACACACACAATGTACATATATATACACATGCTCTACATTCTACATACTTACCACTCACCATGCACATAGATTTTCTTATGCTGAGGCATTTAAAACAAACCTTTTCAAACCTCTAAGACTTCCTAAGCCATGTAACAGCAACAGCTATTCTCAGCAGTCAATAAAACAAAAAAAACACATACAAAAACAACACCTAACATTACACATAAGCCTGCATCCATGGTCTCCAAAAAACAAAGCCCATAAGTCAAGCAAACACATTACCTAACACTCTTCTCATAGGGAGTTCTATTGTACAACACACAGATGCCTCTCTCCCAAGCTGGACAAGGAGAAGATAACTGTTAGCTGCCTGTCTGAAGCTAGGATTCATAATATCATGCATGCATTCAGGTCACTTCACCTCATGTACCAATGTAATTCTATGATAGTCTACGTGAGTGTACATGACCTGAGACGTACACCACTGGACTATATGAAAGGAAACATTGTGGATCTCTCTGAATATGTGTCACAGACAGATATGTGCCTTGAGCTGAGGAGTAGTTTATCTTCAGAAAGAATGGAGCCAAAATATGAATGGAAATGATTGATTTTAACAATTGGCTTAGTTTCTGATGTCACCCCAGTGTGATCCAATATCTATCAACATGTGAGGAGATTGGTAACAGACCATGTTGCTTTGTCAGGGATGGTCTGCACCTGTCCCCCTTGGGTTTTCTGATATTGGCTGGAACTTTATCCAGTCCCTCTAGAGCCTATTTTATGCAATGTCAAAAATTACAAAACTACCAACATAACAGAAAAAAAATAAAATAAAGTAAACTTAAGATGCTATTGCTTAATGTTAAGAGCCTAAACAAAAAACCTCTCCTCACTCTGGAGAATGTAGACATCTGTTGTTACTTTAAATCCACAGAATATACTTCAGCAGTGGAAGGTAACAGTGGCTTCCACACATTTAGACGAAGAACAATGTAAACAAGGGGTAAACAACAAATAAAACTCCAGGTTAATTAAACAGCATGATGCCCTAAAGTTTATTCACATCTAAGTCTCTATAGACAAGGTTGTATGCCATGTCCTGGCCAGCTACAGGTCACCTTCTATGTCCAACAAAATGACAACTTGTACCTGGATCTACTGCAAGCATTCAACATCCAGCTAAACACCCTGTTCATGGGAGACTCTAACTACACTTTTATAGACTGAGAAATATACACTGTCTCTAACTCATAGCCACAATATGCAAACCACTTGGCACCACAGGACCCGGAAGCAGGTACACAAAGGCTTTCAAAATAAGCAGTAGAAGAAATCAATCAGCTGCTAGGTCTCCAATAAGATCATTTAATATGACAAGGCAAAGTTAAAATCACAGTCTCTTCCAAGCGCTTTCACTCGACCACTTGCGAGTTTTTTCAAGGCAAAAAACATGAACTGGAAGTTAATTCACATTAAATACTTCCACAGTCATCACATGATTTCTTGTGGATCTTTCCCAAAAGGAAAATCACCATATAAGGCAAATTCTAAAATGCATTCTTATTGTCGTTAAAAAATTATTCATTTTGTAAAAATGTCTTGGCAACTGAATAATCATGTTAAACATAACATTGAATCAAAATGTTACAATGTACCAAGAAAATTCTGCAGAGTGTTTTTGTAATCAGAAATAAATGCAGTAACCCCTTTTGAACATCGGGGGTAAAATCAAGATTCCAAATTAAAATCTAGGGATACTTAATAGCATTATAAAAATGGGTAAAAAATTATAGAATAAGACACATTGAAGGTTAAGTTACTCATTTGAAACTTAGAAAAGAAATGTTTTTATAATGCTATTAAGTAGCCCTAGATTTTAATTTGGAATCTTGATTTTACCCCCGATGTTCAAAAGGGGTTACTGCATTTATTTGTGATTACAAAAACACTCTGCAGAATTTTCTTGGTACATTGTAACATTTTGATTTAATGTTATGTTTAACATGATTATTCAGTTGCCAAGACATTTTTACAAAATGAATCATTTTTTAATGACAATAAGAATGTATTTTAGAATTTGCCTTATATGGTGATTTTCCTTTTGGGAAAGATCCACAGGAAGTCATGTGATGACTGTGGAAGTATTTAATGTGAATGAACTTCCAGTTCATGTTTTTTGCCTTGAAAAAGCTCACAAGTGGTCGAGTGAAAGCGCTTGGAAGAGACTGTGATTTTAACTTTGCCTTGTCATATTAAAGGATCTTATTGGAGACCTAGCAGCTGATTGATTTCTTCTACTGCTTATTTTGAAAGTCTTTGTGTACCTGCTTCCGGGTCCTGTGGTGCCAAGTGGTTTGCATTCGTGGTTTGGTTTTGCTTCTAGTTTTGGTTTTTCATAGCCACAATATTTACTGGACTTTATCAACAAAGACTCCCTGGACAAGTTAGTGCACACTCCAACCAGGAGATAAGGCATCCTAGACCTGGTACTGACCAACATGGGAGATTGTTGCACCCCTGTGTCACATCCTCATTGGTGATGTCAGATCACAATGCCATTCCCCCCCCCCATTACCCCCTGTAGAGTCTATTCTAGCATATGTCCTCTAATTATCAACAGGGAGCAGGTTCTTGCTAAGACCAGAAACAATGGTTCAATGGGCCTCAGCAATATTCCCAATTGCCTCCTAAATAGCCTCAAACCTGACCTAGCAGCACCACTAGAGGCACTTTTCAATTACAGCCTCAAAACAAATTATATACTGAGTGAATGGACAACTGTAATGGTCATCTCTCTTCACAAGGGTGGACCATCAACAGACCAAGGACTACAGACCCATTAGTCTGATAAGTCTAATATGCAAAGCTATGGAATGAATTATCATGGAAATGATCAACTAGAACACCACTTTGTCAAGGGAAGGTCTTGCCTACACAGCCTGGCCAATGTCTTCAATTGTCAATATTTTTAAGACAAACATGGACATTTTTGATAAGTTAGGGGGAACAACCGTTCTTTGTGTAGAAAATGAGGACAAATTTGAAGACAGCTTTGGGAACCTTCAATTTCCAGTCATATGTATCACACTAATGGTGGTACCAAGAAAGGTGGGATTGTACACAATATCCCTGCATTTTCTTAGGTGATAGTTTATTATTAAATAATATTACTTCAGATAACCTTTTACTTAAATGTGTGATTCCCATAGAGCGGTTTACTTGGCTAAGTGTGACACGTCCTACCTTTTTATGTTGACGAGATTGAACGTGCTTTTAAAAAAATAATTTATGAACACTTATATGATATTAAGACTAAAAATGTTAAGCATGCATTGTATAAACATTCCTTGGAATATATCAGTTTTAAGAGATTTTGATTTGGTATTTTGGACAGAGTGGAATTGAATCCAGGGGTATTTCCATATAACCAGTGTTAAAATTGAGAGACAATAAATTATACATTTGCCTTTTTTACAAATTAATGTTTTGCTTGAGATCTTTGTAGAAGTTTGCTGGGGTTGAGACAGTACACAGCACATACCTCTAATCGTTTTTAGTGGGACTTAGAACTTTTTATATATTTAACACATTTTTTATGTCATTACTTATTTGGTTGTAGCTTTTTAAAAAAAGCCATTTTAACATGTCAAGATATTCAGTGTATTACATTGAAAATTTTTTTTTTTTTTTATGTGGCATGTGTCTTTAAGGCAATTAATTGGATTTTTGTAATGGGACATTTAAACTCATCCTGTGTATTGATTGGTTAGTTCGAATGAAGTCCATTTTTATTGTGTTTGGAGGAAAGCACTCAATTTTTATTGCCGTGGTCTGTTATTAAAAGTGAATTTTTATTGTTATTTTGTCTTCAGTGGTGTGTTCCACCAACTTCACACTTTTGTGTCTAATTCTTATATATTGTCTACTTATTTAGTGGAGTCACAATTTTTGCCTTCCCAGTACTGCAGGCTCCTTGGTTATTAAGGACATCACTTTGTTAAGGAAAGATCTTGCCTACTCAAACTGGCAGATGTCTTCAAGAAGCTCATCAAGGCTATGGATGAGTGAAAAATGGTGCACACTGCCTACCTCAACCTGGCAAAGGTGTTCCATACAATAACGTTCTAAAGTATCATTGACAAAATCTCAGAACTAGGCATAAATCCTTACATGACTAGATGGATTGTGGGCTGGCTCACAGATAGGACCCAAGAAGTTAGAATTGGTAAAGCCACTGACATCAGAAGACCAGTCACAATTGGGATACCCCAGGTTTTTGTGTTGGGCCCGTGCCTGTTTGGCATCTACTCCTCAGAAAGCAAGGTTAATGTTGAGGGCCTCTGGCTCACCAAGTTTGCAGATGACTGCAAATTGGGAGTTATCATAGATTCCTATCACAATACCAACATCCTAAAAGGTGGTCTGATACAAACAAATGATTAGTGCCAAAGCCATGGATTGAAACCCAGCATGAAAAAATGTATTATAGTGCCCTTTGAGAAGTCATCCACCCAAGCTAATTACTCTATTTATAAAACACCCCTAAGAGTTGACCCAGTAGTTAGTATTTTTGCCTTTGTCCAACACATAGGGAAGATAGTAAGAAAATCATTCTATGTTGCTCAACTCATAAGTAAGGTTATGGTATCCAGGTCCAAGGGAGTTATAGTGCCACTCATCAAATACAGTGCCCCCTTTGACATTTATTTAACCAGGCACTTGCAACAAATGGAATTCCCTCAAAGGTTTCTCACCAGGAGAATGCAGGGTATGGATATCTTGCCCTACACAGATCACTTTAAATGCCTGTCTCTTTATTCTGTCTAATACAGGTTACTGAGATGCAATCTTTGCCTGACATATAAGGCATCCTCAAAACCATCTCTGATAGACCTCTAGCACATTTGCAAAACACGTAAGAATAAAGACACCACATAAGACAACAACACAGTACAGCTATAAAATAATTTATTAAGTGCTTTTGTCCCTTAGTATCACAGACTTCATCAGAATGAACCTAAATTAAAATGCAAGGCAATTTAAAACATTGAGCATGCCCAATTAATAAAGTAAACCAATAAAACAATACTTTCTGTTCCCTCACCATAGAAATCATACACAATGGAAATATACATAATTTACCAGCACTTGTCTCAATTTTATCGCATGCAATGGATTTCTAGTAAATGAACTCCCATATTTTACAAAAATCCTTGGGATTTGAATTTTAAAATACAATTAATTGATAAATTAACATTTAAACTGGATGGCTGAGTAGTATCTGTGGTGACCTGCTACCACAACTCCCGATATTCCCGCCATAAATTGCTAGGGTCACCCCTGGGACTCTTCACCAGTTTTTCAGTTCCAAAAAACAAAAAAGTTATGTCCAGGAGGCTCCCTAATATGCTTAGCTAATGCATTGCTGATGTTCCCTCTTTTTATGCTATGCATATGCTCATAAATTCTGTATTTTAAACCTCTAGATGTCTTTCCAGTATAAAAACCATAACACTGTTGACATTTAGTTACATACACTAAACCCTTCATTTTACAATTACATCTAAACTTGGGCTCAATCAAGATATGGTTAAATTTGTAGAAAGCAAAACACAGAAATCCTCTACCAACTAATAAAACAGCTGGTGTAAAATAAATATAGTTGGAGTAGCAAACAAACACCAACTGTACCACAGCTGGGAAGTTTATTATAAAACAGGTAAGCCCTTTCAGGGATGTGCTCCTTCATCAGACCACTCACAAAAACAATTAATTCCTTATATAGTAGAAGCACCTGCTATCAATTAAGTCTTAAAGATACAATGTTAAATACAAATGCTTTAACCTGGTTCACTCTAGTATATCTTGAATATGCATATATCTGGTTCAAAAATTCATAAATATTAAAACACTTATTATGTATATGAGTCATGGTTAATAATAACATATTAGAAAATTGCTAAAACCATGACCTACTATGCAAACATTTTTTTAAAAAACATAAACTATAACATGCAACATAACTGTAAATATATATATAGTGCACTAACACCATATAAAATATAATATGTATGTGTATGAAAAAGCATGTTGAAATATAACAGTATCTATGTAAGTATAAATATGTATGCATGTGTGTGTGTGTAAAAATATATAGAAAAGAAAAAAATGATATATATAAATACCTAGAAAATATATATAAAAATATATAAAAAATATACATGTACATATGTAGATAAAAATTTATATATATATAAAAATGTATATACATGAGGAATACATAAACAGCTTCGTATGTCATAATGGCAGAACATAAATGCAATAAATAAAATTATACATTAAAGTTCTAAAATCCTAACAGTCCATGTTTAAGTGGAGGAGCTTTTAAGAATGGTTTCAAGGGCACCATATTGTTAAGACCTGGTGGTTTATCTGCATTAAACAACATAATCCATTTTTGTTCTGCAGCCTCTGTGTTATTCAACAAATTGCCCCCTCTCAATCTTTCTGGCAGGACTTGTAGAACAAGGAACTTAAAATTATGGTCTGGTCCCTCGTTCTTATTATGCATGGCTATAGCATTACTCTCTTTACAATTCATGATGTCCCTGTAGTGTTCCAGTATTCTCTCTTTCAACTGCCTGTTAGTCTTACCTATGTAGAAACTAAAACATACTGTGCAATAGGCACGATACACTACATTAGATGTCGTACAATCAGGATATTGACTGTTGTTAAAACTGAAACCCTTAAATGGGTGTATGAAGCTTCTACCACTGTGAATATACTTGTAGTCTGTGCAATCTCTACATATTTAGGTACCCAATCTATCAGATCTATTCTTGGTGGTTGATGTATCGTTCCTATAGCAAAGTTGACTCTTTAATGTTCTGTTATTCCTAAATGTAAAATTAGGTTTAGGCCCAATAATGCCTTGTAGATCACTAATTGTGGAAAGAATACCTCAATTCTTGGTAAACACTTTACAGACAGAATTAATATTACTAACAAATGTTAACAACATCCTTAGGGTGTTATCAATAACCCCTTAGATATGACTAGTCATATTATTGTTAATGATTTGAGTATTTGGTTCAATGCTCCATTCTTCATAGAAATAAGGTCTGCACCTTCCATTTCTATTGCTCCAACCTTTGTTAATACATTTATATATATCGTGTGCATTATATCCACTCTCTAAAAATGCTATCTTCAATAGTTGTAGAGCACTAGCTAGTTTACTGTCATTGTTGTACAATCTCATGGTCCTGTAGACTTGACCCTTAATGATATTCCACTTGGTATGGTTAGGATGCATACTTGTGCTATGCAGGTAGTTGTTCTTCCTAACAGGTTTCCTATATAGGCTGGTTTTAATATGCTTATTAAGTAATATTTCTTATTTTTTCTTTAAATGATATCCATTACTCAGAGCATGAGCTATCAAACTCTCACATTGTCTTGTGCTCTTCTCCATATTAATGGTAGTGCTTTACTTATTTATTTATTGCAACTGTCTGTATGTTTATACAATCCCCCCTGCTTTTGTTTTCATTACTGTATCATGTGCATTGATTTAAAATTCTACTATGTCTTCATGTGTCTAGCTCTTTCATTGGATTTCTGATACAAGTAAATCATCCTTTTCCATTCTCCCTACTTTATAATTTCTTAACATTTTGACATATTGATTAATTATCTTTTCTGTGTTAAGCTGCAGTAAACCTCCTGTTTTTTAATTATCAATTTGTGCAATTAATTTCATTAAACAAAGTAACATCAAGTATTTTAGAGAGATAACAATTCACATGAGAAAGAAGTTTATAAAATTGTAAAAAGAAAGGAAGGGTAACGAAAAATTATATGTAACAATAAAAATATGTCAAAAGTATAAAGTATTAACATCTCCAAAAATAATGAAAAGTTGATTCATCTCAATTCACTTATTCTTACGTTCACTACATGAATCCCGTTAGTGTGTTATACAACCAAAGTGATATATATGGTATTTTGAAACTGGAAAGTTAGACAATGATGAAGCTTTCCAGTTTTCTAAAATATATCTCTTGGTTGCCATGGAAGAATCCCAACATTGCATAATTATGTTTTCCTTCCACTGAAACACTTGAAAACAATTCTACCAACAGTGAGCTATGTCAGCTAATTAAACTGCCAATGCTAGCACAAATAAGCATCTTTCTACTTTATCAATAGTGTAAATGATGAATAATGAATTTTGTTAATTATTTTGTAATAAATCTATGCATTATGGCAAGAGGCATGTAATTTAGCCTCATGCATAAAATTAACTGACAATAATGAGTCAAAATTATTCTTGTGAGACTGCGTTCATTTTGCTTTCCCCTAGACACCTATTTCATTTTAATTGTGAATGAGTCCTTAATACTGTGGAAATGTATTCTTTCTCTGTATATATATATATATATTTATATATATATATATATATATATATATATATATATATATATATATATATATATATATATATATATACAACACCTGCTCTAGACCTGTCAGGAAAATATAATTTAATATTTTATTTAACAGGTTAATAACTGAAAAAGACAAGTTGGAAGCATGTTTTGAATACCAGCACTCTTGGCAACTTACATCTTTAAGCTAAGATACTATATAATATAACATGAGAAAAATATGATTTTGTTTCCTTTCTGTGGTACAGAGAAGGTATTAAGAGAGAAATAACCCATATGTAAATCAATATGAGAATTATATCTCTAAGAAAAATTTCTTGGCGTTCATTAACATCACCTATTTTGTAGGTGTTTTAGATCTGATCAGAACCTCTTTATAGTTGTATTAACTAAATTTTGAGAATACTGGAATGTAGTATTGAAAAAATATTGCTATAGTATACTGTTTAGTCTTGGCCAACTGATTACATGGAGAAATAATTGTCATCCTCGGTATTTTAGGTAAAGTCTTCTAAAGAATTATGATATATACCTTTTTAAAGTGTTAACCCATTTAATGTCAAGTGGGGCTAGCAATTTAAGCAGAAAATGATTGAAGGAGATATAAACCTTTTAACGACAGCCATTTAATTATTTACTCTGAAATGAATTTCAAGTAATCAGCATTAGATAATAGTACTATATAATCAAACTGATATGTATAATAGATTCCCAAAAGTTCAAATTCATCTGATTGTAAAATTAGATTTCATGTAAGATCCTGAATTTTATTGCATTATGCTATATGTTCTCATTTAGTATAACTAATTGCAAATCAATGATATTTTGTTTATGGTCACATGTGCCTTTAACTCAAGCAATATTCTCAGCATATTTCATTGTGACTAGAATTCTGCATAAGAAACTTATGATGTCTTTGGATTATAAGTTATTATTTCTGATAGAGAGTATTTTAAGATATAACATACTGAATGCAGTGTAATAACATGCAAAGATGCTAAAAGAAAATACTCTTCTCATAGCCCTGTGGTTAACTGCAATTAAATGGGAATTGTATTATTTATACTAATCAGTGCATCAACCTGCTTAAATAAATTATGAATCATTTGTGTTATGTGATAGGAAATTAATAGTAATGCAAACTTGGAAACATACAATTAAAATTATAATTTTGAAATGTTATATTTTATTATAATGAATTTGTCTAAATAAGTATTTATGTTTTCAGTTTAAATTATAATAGATTATAGGTACTTGTTAATTTGCTATATTAGCCTAGAAAAAGAAACACAAGTTAGCCAACTCCATGTCTTAGAGCGATAAAAGCCTGACTACATCACATGTGATCTGGGTTCAAGTATATTATTTCCAATATTTCCCTTTCCTTATTACTGGTAATGCATAAATACTCCCATTATAGCTCAATATTCCTGTCCAATTCCTGTAGGAGTTGGCCAGGGAAGGATGGGATAGAGCAGTCATTGCTGGTTTATCTATTCTGAGGGAAGGGATACAGCTCTGGTTCATGACAAGGTGATATGTAACAAGAGCCCTAGGTGGAATTATAAGCCATCTTGGTCTGCACTGTCGTGGTGCTTAACACCAGTAAAGCTGTGGAAAATTCAACATAGGCACAGTTCCTCCCTTGAGACAACAATAATGAGCTTAGATGACCTACCAATGGGGTGGGAATTCTGCCAGTTGGTTGCAGGTCCACTGTTAACCTCAACCAGAAAGCCAGCCCTAACACTACCACTCAATTCTCACTGGAAAACTCAAGGGCTGATCTGAATTCCCATGAAGGAATAAATGGGCCATAAAGCCCTAACCCAGCTGGGATCCCATTTCCCTGGAATGAATTGACAAACTGGGAGTCAACAGTGGAGTCATCAGGCAAGACATGGCGGGCGCAGAAAAAACAGACTGTACGTAAATCAGAATTTGATTTAAAAATATAGCATATGTTTGTTACATTTGTTAGGATTATTTAATCAACTGAAACTGGTCTTAAAAGTTCAGATTGAACAACAGATTTCTCCTTTTTGGATATTAAGACAATTTCAGACATTTTCATTGATTCAATAAAATCTCAACTAGGTATAGTAATATAGTGTGCTATATGAAGTAAATAGGTTTGAGGTCATTAGCAAATGATTTTAAAATGTACCTAAAGAGCCATCTGGTCTAAGGGATCAATTGCTTTGTAAACATTTAATTGCCTTTGTAATGTTTAATTACGTAAGTTGAAAATTCACTTGCAGGTATTTGTGTTAAGGCAAATTAAAAAAACATTGTAAAAATAATTTATAATCTTATTTCCAGTCATTACTGCACATTTTATGAAAATATGGTGGTATAATTTTCTGTATTGATACTTGCCCACGGATTTATTAATCTTCCGTGTAAGACTAGATTAGTCTTACACAGAAGTGCCAGTGTAAGAGTATGATGGCAGCGCGCCATGCATATTAATGAGGGTGTGCTGCCTCAACTCTAAAGCTTACACGGAGCATGGATGAGTGTAGGGGGCATGTCAGACTGCCGAGCAGTCCATAAATCCATGCCCCTGCAATGAATAAACACTGCAATTTCGAGTTATATGAGCGAGTCTGCTCACATGTGCACAATGTAACACTACACTCCCCCATATGTTAAACAACTGACAAATTAAAAATAAAAATAATTTTTTTTCTTCCGATATAGCTGCCCGTATTTGCGCAGGTTTGCACAGGGTTGCCCATTGCTTACCTACAGTTAGCAGCTTAGACACCAGAAGAGGATAATATGAAAAATATATGCAAATTAAGCAAAATATCAATAGCGTAGTGGTTAGAGCCTTCGCACAAAGCGGAGGCATTCCCGGTTCGAGTCCCACTACTGCATCTTCCATTTTCTGTGAGAAATCTGTATACAAAAATATTTCCTGACATTTTTTATGTATAAGTTTTGTAAAAAGCACTGAAATGTTAAATGTAGTACTGAATGAATTATTTATATATATATATATATATATATATATATATATATATATATATATATATATATATATATATATGAAGGTGAACTGGTTATGCATTCTGAGGCATGAGTACCATATTTTAAGCAATATAAAGCACTGCTAAGCACATTTTACCATTATTGAGCATATTTAAATACAATTGCATGTAGCTGCACACAGCGCTAACCAGTGCAATGTCGGGCAACATCGGGCAACATCAAGCAACATCGAACAACATTGAGCAACATTGGGCAAAGTCGGGCAAAGTTGAGCAAAGTCGGTTAAACACACCCACACCTCCTTTACTGCATCTTAACCAGTCAGGTCTGCCCAGCAGGAAAATAAAAAGCAGTGTCAGGGCTCAAACTCAGGATACTGTGCACTGTAGTCACAGTACTTAACCACTAAGCCATGATAACATTTCACAAACATGCACTTTTAACAGACACATATCAATCAAAGGAATTTTAAACACTGCCAACATCAGCTAAGCAGGCGTGCCTACAGCTGAGTTTTTCCAAAACTGGCCAATCACAAATAAGTACGGGAAATGAGGCATATTTAAGCTCCACAGGTGGCAATACTTGCTATAACTGGTTGTAGCTTCCTTCTGCAGTCAGAATGGCTGGTGTTGGAGAAGGCACTCGATTTAGAGTGTAATGCTGGGGCATCCAGAAGTCCAAAGTAATGGTTTGGCTCCTTGTCCACAATCATGAGGAAAGACTCCTGCAGAGCCATTACCAGGGTACCCAATATTAAACCGAGGCCTGGAACAGTCCTGCCCGTGATCTCACCAGTGCCACTGGTGTTCCTCGGACTGATGAGCAGGTCAGGCACCATTATTCTGACCTGAAGTGACGTATGTAGGATCTACTGGACCAGTGGATCCAGGAATCCCGTACAATGCCTAATGCCCCAGTACTGAGTAAGTAGCCATTGTATTAAGTAGTTAAGAATTGCTATGCTTGTCTATACTATGAATAGGTATGTCTCAATATCACTGCATTTACTTCACAGCTGTAGGTGTCTGGGCTATGAACCAGCAAGCCCATGAAGATAGGCTGCAAAGGCTGCGTCATGAGGCAGGTTAGTAATTATTCTGCATGTACTGTTATATAAAATAAATGAGAGAGCCTTCAAAAAGTCTTTTAACCCAATAAAAAAAGGTGTAATAATCCTTTAATAAATGTTATGATTTATGGAGTGCGTCTGTGTCATTTTCTTTGATATGTTGTTGTACTGTTGCATTCTACAAATAGTAGTGTTGTATTAAGTAGTGTCAACCCACACTTAGGTAGGCCCATATAACGTGGATGAAGAGAGTGCCAGTATCTTGTATGCATATGCACAGCCCTCAACTGTTGGTTCATGCTCAGCATGTACAGGTTAATCTGGCACATGAGTAGCTTGGTATTGTGTTCCCCAGAAATGTCAGTGTGCTACCAGAAATGTAGGGAGCTGTTAACATACAACTGATACTTTCACCTGAACATATCTAGAAAATTATATGAAAGTAGAGCTGTCAGTGTACCATCTTAGCAGTAGTGCATGTGAGCAACTCTCAGAATATGTTGCAGTAACATCTGCATCTTGGACAGTTTGTATGTAAGATACAGCTCATGTATATAATGATCTAGCAAAATCCAATTGCACAATATAAGGACATTGGGTAGTGTAATAATACATGTAAGGGACATATAACTGCAGTTAATAGGAATGTAGTGAAAACTAGAAGGATATATAAGTTGTTAATTGAGCTATCTTTTCCCACCCTACTGTATGTGCATAAAAAATGCAATTTCACACCTCCTTCGGTATGTCTAATCTCAAAACATTTGTTGGGACATATGTCCTATTGGTTTATAAATATTTGCATTTATTTCTATGCATGTGCCCTGTTAAAATACCACAATATTGGTGGCCTGTTGCTATCAATTCAACCTGCATGCAGTTGTAATGTCCACTAATGTTCTATATATGCATGTGTTATGCTTGCTTTTCAACTGTTGAAATTCTGGTGTGTTGGGTTAATGGGAATACTTCTGCATGCTGTTATAACTAATTTGGAATGCTGTTGACTGTTACTAACCCATATCTTTATTAAACTCTCCAAAACATAGTTTGTATGGGAAGGCCGGTCCCAGCGGACCCACCTGTCCCACCTCAGCTGGCCATGGCACCTGGCACCAGCAGATCTTGTGCCCAGCCTGGGATCTCCTCCTCAGTTGGCCCTGTGCCACCTTCAGGTGGAAGTGCTGCAGGGGATGGGGCTCGGCCCCCCCGTGCAAGCATGGGTTGAGGGACACCTATCACTCTTTGAATGTTCCGAGCTGTTGTGCATAGAGAGATTGAAAGTTCTGTTGCAGAACCTCTATGCCAGCTTGAGGCCTGAGTGGCACAACTCCCGGGTCAGCCTGCCCCTCCTACACAACCTCGGCACAGCCACTCTCTGGGCCGTGAAGGTGCAGTAGTGACTGCCCATGGGTGGGGACCTCAGTCCCACTGTTTACATCTGGGAGCTTATGGGCTTGGGATTTCCAAACATCCCTCCCCGTCAAAGGTTCACCCAGCACATATGTCATATACCACCCCTGTATGTGTTTTGTTTGTCTTGTCTGTTTACCTCCCCAACTTACCTCCCCAAATATACCTACTTCCCCTACCCCACATTCCACGCTCACCTAAAAAAAAAAAAAGGGCAATCTGCTCCCAAAAAAAAAATACACCCCATACATAGCTTCCCATTTTGCACACATATCCACTAGACACATGAAATGTTATTTAATTGGCATTACAACATACTTTGTTGTCTTTACCCCTCTCTCAGGGGTTGAAGGGTTCATATCTACCTCCAAATTTATTGCATATGCACAGCTGTTGCTGTTGAAGAAATGGGCAGCTATGGACCTTCCCTACACCCGTCCTGCACATCCCGAGCTATTTCCATACTGTCTTTCCCTCTTTGTGCCCCTTTTTCACCACTTTCCAATCTCCCCATTTTTCTTTTCTTTCAAAGAAATTAGCGTGGGGGTGAGCGGGAGTAATCACTATTAAGTAGTAGTTAGCGGGTTTGCACGAGTTTGCGCTTATTTGGGCTTGGCTAAGCAATGCGCAGCAATGCGCAAACCCACTGCCCTGCTTACAACTGCTTAAAAGTGCCTTAGTCACTCTGTATGTGAGGACCCTTGTTCTGCTCAGGAGCAAAATAAAACAACTCTGTAAGTCTCGAACCTCGGACCTTGCACACATTACACAACATGAAGTATCACTAAGCCACGGTAGATATACATCACGTTGATGCTATCATGCATCAGAATGAGTGAATGTAAAGGAAAATTAGGAATACCATACCACACAACTTGTTCTGTGGATGTTGACCAACAGTTGTTGTGGGATTACATTACATGACTATGATAAGAGAAGCAGCCATTCTGGTAGGAAATAATATTACACCATCACTTTACGACCCCACAGAGTGTCACAGCAGGACAAACACTGGCATATCTGTTTAGGTCTGAGGCCATAACTCCCAACTGTCCCTAATTTTCAGGGATGTCCCTGATTTTGACACAAATTTTAGCTCTGTCCCTCTGAATCCCTCCTAAAACTACTGACTTCGGCCAGAAAGGTGGTGAATTACACTTAATGAATAATTACAATAATTAAGAGTTAGACACTTATTTTACTTCAGAAAAGGTGTATTAATTCATATGTTCTGATTCTTTCAATGTCTCATCTTAATGGCATTAATATTTTAAAGGTGTCCCTGACTGTCCCTGACATTTTCTTTACTTTTCCCCTGAGTCTGTTCAAATATGTACCTGAGTAGTTGAGAGGTCTGGCAGAGGCAGAAACATAGAGGCATCTCAGTCTTTCTGCTGTTACACACTGTGCAAATAGCTTTGGAAGGAGTTTTGGAAGCATACCCTTATGTAGGAATACAACACTGAAATACAAATGGATGTAGCCATGTACTGGTAGCAACCAACTGTAAGAATGCCATTGCTCTATTGCTGAAAAGACCTGTGTGGTGCACAGACAAAAAATAACAGGCTATTCTCTGGCTATCATGTGGATAGGTCCACAGTTGGGAGTTACGCAAACAGACTACTTGCCTTGATAAACTAACATGTACACAGCAACCCTGTAAGTCCAGCAAGATAAAATCCACACAATACTACTTACACTGTCTGTACTTCTGCAACCCTACCCAAATGTAGAATATACCTGTGTGTGCAGGGTCTACCAAGGATGTAGGTAAGCATACTCACAGTACTGAAATGTGTCCAGTTTTTCTGAGCAGCTTGTGCTAATGTCAACACTAAAAAAGCACAAACTGTTTACAACTGAGTAAATGAATATTCAGCGTACAGCAGTTCACAAACAATTATTGTGCCAAAGGAATACATCTCAATAAATATCTTTGTATGGCAGTTAATTGTAACAGTTGAAAAGAAAGTACATCTTTCCATGTATCTTGGGGTAGCATTTTGAGGGGTGAGTACATTTCTGCACTGACAAGTGGGTACTGGAAGCAGCAACATTAGGTCTGAGTACAAAATGTAAATCTCTGGCTACACCCCTGGCTTCTGATATAAGAACTATACCAACCTTCTGTCTTAAACAATGATGTCCACAGCAAACAAGGATGATCTCCATCTTGGAAAGCTGAAAGGGCCACACCTACATGAGTTAGCAATTTATAGTACTGGGATGCTATGGCAGTGATTACTGCAATTACTACACAGCAGGCTGCATGCTATTAGCAAATGATGGCCACTAACTGGTGCAGAGGCCATCACATGCTCATGTGCAAATTCTTATAAAAGCAGGCTGCAATCTCTGCCAACAAACTCAATCACTCTATTGCAGAGACTGATAGAGAGAGAGGCAGAGAAGAGGAAAAAGAAAAATAAATATTACCAAATCATACAAAGGAAAGGTATGTGACACATATGTATTTACTGGCATGTAGTAGATGTTATTGAAGAATAGTCTACATAATGTGAACCATTCATATGTGGCAGCAGTACTTCTTTATGCACAGATGTGCTGCTTAACTACTGCTATGGACAGTACTGTGTGTACCTGTGGGCAGTGGGACATACCTGTAAAGTGTGTAGCTCAGCATTAAATGTCAAAGATCTGATCCATGTTATCTGTGTTCTGTACAGTAGTGTGGCCAATGGCTGTTGGGGGGATTAGCGCTGACATTATATAAACATGGGTGTAACAGAACAACACATGCATGATAGTCATATTAAAGTGTAGCTTAGCATTGGCAACTGCTGTAGCAGTCTATTATGCTTATCTAGCATCTGTAGCCATATATACCCCCCTAATGTTAGTGTGTGTTCATATGTGACACCTGTTTGTGTGGCAGCAAGGCCCAACAGTTCAGCTGTGAGGTCCAGGGACTTACAACAGTGTGGACCTTGTGTGTGTATGCCACACACATATGGAGAAATATATATGTCATATATGAAGAAACAAAACAGATGAGGCTCACCACGGCCGATAAGAACTCTTTTATTAACTGCAGTAACAGTAAGCACTTTCACATTCTCACAAACGCTTTCTCAGACTTCAAAACAGTTACTATCTAAAACACTCCATTTAAATATACTCAGTAATAAAAAACAACCAATCAAGATTGCTAGAGTATCATCACCTGTTACATCAATTAAGCTGTATAAAACACTGATTAAAGCATAAAAACAAAAATAATGTGCTATTCATAATTCAAACTTAAAAGACATACATATATAAACATACAAAAACACCACAATAGAAATATGACTTTAAAATATGTATTATAATATGAGAGTAAATGTTTATATGGGCGTGGTGCTAAGAAAGGTTTCAAAGTAACCTTTTCATTGAGCCCATGTCCCTTATACCCCTGAAGTCTAATAATCCATCTATTCTCACATTCTTCAGTATAGTTTTTTATATTCCCCTACCTATTTGTTCTTACTACTAACTGCAAAACACTAAACTTAAATGAGTGTGAATGTTGGTGTTTTGTCTGAAGCCTGAGGAAGCAGTTGTGAGAACGTGAAAGCGCTTACTGTTACTGCAGTTAATAAAAGAGTTCTTATCGGCCATGGTGAGCCTCATCTGTTTTGTTTCTTCATATCGTTTGCTCTGAAGGGGCTGTTTATCCAGGACTGTTTGTGGTGTTTCTACTATATATCATATATATTCACATCTGTATATGTGCATAGAGCAGGGGACATATTGCAACTGTTTGTGAAGGGTGGAGATATATATGTTGGTGAAGGTTAGTATGCGCATATTTGTATGTAGGGTTTAGTGTGTGACAAACAAGGCAGCATACAGTGCTGGTATATGACATGTGGTGGTTAAACACTGTGGGTGGTTTGTTCAATTTGCAATGTTGAAGCCAGTAAGGCCTGCTAAAGCTACCTGGGCTGTGAACACCTTCAATGCATTTATCCCAAGACTGTGCAATTTTATTGCATTACTGTACACCTTACATCTTTTGTATAATTGATATTCTCACTATGAAAGGTGAAATGTATATGTGCCTACATATATATGATATATATGTATATGTAGACCAATGGATGTGTATATGTATATATATATATATATATATATATATATATATATAGTTACATATACTCATATACACCTAAATCTACTTGTCGCAATAGATTCTCTGTACTGTTGACTGACTGTGATGGTCAATATGTTTGTGAATACGTCAAAGATATGTATATGTGGGATAGTTTAGTGAGAAACTGTTTGTCATGGAATTATAGGTCCTTGCTTTGATCCTAGCAAAAGCTGTGTATTCTGTTGCTAAACAGAACAAGTGCTATTGCATACAGTGTGATTAAGTCCCTTGGTTTTAACTAGGGTGTGTCATTGGAGGTTAAAGCACTACATCTATGATTATTGATTGGTACCGATGTTGAATCCAAATCCTGTGTGTACTGTAGTACTACTTGAAGCTCTGGGCCTGTACAGCAAAGTATGGTGTATGTCCACATTGCTTGCATCCACTGTTTTGTGTGGTCCCTGTATTCATCACAGATTACATTTCTCAAGATTAAGGTTGTGTAAGTACTGACACAAAGTACTGTATAGTACACACTGAAAGCTTATCTGGGTTGTCATACCTTTGTGTCCTGTAATTATGTCTGATGTGTTTGTGGGTATGTCTGTAACATGTCCTTTGACATATGTGTGGTAAAACATATAACTGCATATCTAGCAACATTCATAGTGTACTACAGCAGTATGCGACCTATATTCCCAATTGTGCACATATTTTAGCCATGGGTTTGCCTTTAACAAGTTGTGTGGTATAATAGTAATACAGTTACTGGACCTTACACTGATTGTGATGGATGATATATTTCTTTACAGATCAGCCTGATGTATATCTGCTGTGGCTAGGTGGTGCATCGTGTTGCATACAGTGTGCCAGGTACTCTTGTATAGCTTTATATAGTGATTTTATTTTGTTGCTGTGCAGAACATGGTTCATTAGATAGAGAGTGAGCAAGGCACTTTCAAGCAGTTGTGGGGTGAGCAGTGATAAGTGTCAGTTACAGTGTTACACTTTCAGTTAGCTAATAGGTTGCTATATATGGCAGTTCAGTGAAATCTGTACTGTATAATGTTAAATGTGCCATATGACTTGCTCAAACATATTTTTGTATTTATATCTCCCAGGGATCATGGCCCATCGCAGGAAACCCAGTTACAGTAGTGCTGAAGATGATATAATTGCTAGCAGTATGATTCAGCACCACCACACATCATGAACCAGCCAGGACCAGGAGGAAAGTACTGCAATGTGGCAAGATGTTGTCCTTAGGGTAAATGAGGTAGGCCTGCATAACCGGACATATGAGCAGGTACGCCACCACTGCAGTGATCTTCTCAGACATGCCCATCAGCATGTTGCTGATGTGAGTAGACAATAGCTTGCAACAGGAGGTGATGTTAATATCCATCCCCTCCTCACCAGAGTGGAGGAGCTGCTCTTGAGCCTGGTGGCACCTGCCCAACAACAACAGCAGCAGACATACACCATGATGGAGGTTGGAGCCACCCAGCAAGAACACATGGAGCATGCAGGTAACATGGCATATCTGTAGACTACTATTATCTGTATTGGTAGATCATGCATATGTGAGATGTGGAGTGTGTCGTTCAAAGATGTGGAGCCTGTTGTTGTGCAGTACTGATCATTTGGAACATAATCTGTAGCCCTGTGAATGTAAACTGTTGTTGTACTGTAAGATTTCAAACACACAGTAGCAATGCCACAGTTGTGGCCACTGACAGACTGTCTCATCTCTATCTAGGTCCCTCTGGGGTGACATCAAGGCAGCGGACAGATGCTGGTGAGTGTGTTCTACATTTATTATTGTAAATAAAAAGTGCATGTCATAGTTAAGGTGTAGGCCATGTACACATGTAACACACCTACTCATAATGCATGCTGTGCATGTTTGGTGTCAGAGCATGCACATCTCACTAATGTGATTAGCTGTCTCAAACAAATGCAATACCCAGACCATCTCAAACAAATGTGGCTAGACTATAGTGACCATTGGATAGGCACAGTTGATACTCAACATGCACATAACATACACATCTATGTCATACATAGAGCATTTTAACATTCTACACATAAAGGATTCCCAAACCTTCTGTAAAGACACACTCCAGTATCCAAAATATCAGCCACACATTACACATAATATACCTGAGGGGTAGAGGCCTATCATGGGGCATTTAAACACTCTGCAACACACTACACATTCATGTCAGGGGAATGCTCCTTATTGGCCTCCTTACAAACTCACGTAACAACTGGTTGTGAAATGGTGAATGTAGCCAAGGTAATACATTTCCAGCACAGCATGATTAGTTCTGGTATGGGAAACATTTGTAGCCTTGAGTGACTACATGATGCTTCATGATGGTGGCCTATGGTGCTATACCCCATCCAGTTATTGTAACCACAGTACTACACATAGCTTTCATTGCTATACACCTTAATGTTGCGTGTGTGCACACATATTCACCTCTAAACAATATGCATACCAATCACCATTTGCACAACTGACACATATATGTCTTGTGATGCTAGTGAGTGGCTAGGTCATATGACACACATTGGGTATGTGTAGTGTTGAAATATGCAGTTGTGTTTTAGCATGCCATGTCATGGACGAGACTGGCATGTCCACAATATGATCTACACTCACCATAAATACCGTACATTTGGTATGTGGCTGAATGGTATTCCATCAATTATCCATGCGCCACTGATGATGTTATGTGAATACTAATCATGCATGTGCTAAAAATATGTCCACAATTATTTGCTAAAGACACAGAGGCTGTAATCAGCATTGGATACCTATCTGACACACAGATACACATCCAGCAATGGTATGTACACCTGTGAGTTATGGTGCACAGTACATTACAGGGTTATGAATACCTGCACAGCAATGTTGTGTCCATGTATGCATTGTGTTCCAGGGGGAGGCCCATCACCTAATAACAAAACATATGCATCAAAGCCATGTATACTGTTAGTACCAAGGACTGTCTACACTTGCACTGCATGCTGTAGAGCAACACGTGTCCTGCATGCTGACATGTGTGATATTACTGTTTTGCTTGTGATACTGTATCCCACCATCACCTGCTTTTGTCTATGTTCTGAAATTGCTGGTGTTGTGTGTGTCTGCTTTAGGGAGGAGTGTATTTTTGTGTGTGTGCATGTGTGCACGTGTGCATGTGTGCATGTGTGCATGTGCGCAGTTGTGCATGTACGCATGTGGTCTGAAGTCATGTTCTGGTCTTAAAGTGTGTTTCCTGTTTTCCTATCACAGGTGCCGAGGTGGGGCTGGTTCAGTACAGCAGGGAACCTGATGTCACTGAGACAGACAGTGATGATGAGGATAGGTGTGTTGAGGCACAGGCAGGTTTGTCAGGGTCTGTTGCTGGGTGACCAGTTGACAGTACACAGGTCTCCACCCCATCCATGCACACAGTCATACTGCCTGTACATCCATCAGCAGCATTGCCCTTAGCTGAGGGACAGTGTACGGTTGGCACTGGCCAGGACAGTGTGGTATCTATGACACATGCATCAGGACACAGCAGCCATAGCCAGATGTCTGGAACGGTACCACATAGGCAGATGCCGAGAGGTTCTCGTCAGAGCACTGCTGGTCATCATGCCCCTGGCAGATGTGCCGCACCTCTTTCTACCACACGCATGTTCCAGGCTGTCATGGAGGCACAGACATGAATGAAGTGGTACACCAGACAGGGACTAAGGGCACAGAGGGCTCATAACTCCTCTGTAAATGACAATATCCATGACCTAGCAGGTGCCATACATAACTACACTGAGGTCTTTGATAGATGTTGGGGTGAGATATTGGATGTCCTCCACAATGTCATGTCCATGTGTCAGGACAGTGTGGGACAGTTGAGACATCCAACATGGATGCATGCCAGCAACATCAGCAGCTGGAGGTCGCCGTGGATGTCCAGGAAGTTACAGTCACTCGCTTAGTGCCAGTACCAGCCCCAGCAATGTTGGGGGGCTGTCCATAGACTGTCCTAGCAGACCACGTGCACATGGCTCTGGCCAGTCCCAGCAGGGACTTGGATCCAGTGGAAATATGTCAACCTCTTCATATAGTACCCAATCTGGATTTGTACCTGATACTGTCTGTAGCACCCCTGCAAGGAACAGGTTCCGTATCCGTGGCCAGAGACGGTGATCTGTAAAGCCTGCCAGGTACAGTGTGTAGCTGTCTCACAAATCCCCATATATGGCAGTCACGTGGTGGAACTGTGTGCATGCAGACACACACACATAAACCAGAAACCTAGGGCAAACACATACCTGCACATATTACATCAACATTGGCCCATAACAGTACACATGGCCCTCACACACACACTTACACACACATGTCGATTGTATGGCTCAGTGTAGGCCTCTGGCAAACCAACAACACACCCTGTGCATATGATGAAACCTGTGCCACCTCCTGTCATCTGTAACATTGATGCAGGAACAGGCTAACATGGTGCTGATGCACAGGGTGACTTTAATAAAGTATAGCAATGGTTGGATGTGTAGCATGTTGTCAGCAGTAAAGTGTAATGATATCCTTGAAGGCGTAGATGAGCAGGCATGATGCATTAAAGCTGTAATTAGCAATGTTGTATTGTTGTCATCAGTGTTTATTCCAATTGTGTTTTGTTTGCCCATGTGCCACTTGGCTGATGTGTGTAGTTGTGTCAGCATGCGTTATGCAGTGGACAGTAAGTGTGGGGTGTGTGCAACACTAGTTTGCAGGTGTACATTTGTGAACATGGTGTAGGTGCACTGTCTACATGTATATGCATATTGGACATGTGGGCAGGGTGACATTCCCTGTATTGGCCAGTGTTAACACTCCATAGTTTCTATTGGTGGCCAGTATGCATTGTACTACACACATTTTGGAACTTGAATATGCATGTGTGTGTATGACATGGGTTGACACTGTGCTGTGGGTGATGCTGTTGTTGCTATCTGTCATTGGTTTGCATTACTAAGGTTAACACTATCCCAGCTGCATAATCCTTTAGTAATGCACACTGTTCACCTACAGGGCTGCATGGACCGTGCTATCACAAACACAAGAAATTCTCACTTATACAGTAAAAGTGCATTAGTCTCATGGAACCCTGCCATAAACTAAATATATAATAGGAGGTGTGAAGTTGTACGAAAAAAGAGTTACATACCAAGAAGGGATAACCTCTCTGGTCAGTATCATTGGGAAAATACAATCCCTCAATAAACATACAAGGCAAGCTTCAAAATACAAAATGGCAAGGATTCCAAAGACAACACTAAAGCTTTCTTTAGTGTTGTTTATATTCTACAGGGGAAATATCAGATCGGGTCACAGTTAATGTTAATGGTCACAAAATACACTTATATGACTGACATTACCAATTCCTTGTCAGTTTGAATGCGGATTTCACCACCCTGCCATTACACAAGGGCCACATTTCCAGACCTGAAGAATGTAAAACCTGATGATTCACAGACACTCTAGTTAAAAAATCTCTTTACCAAAGTCCAAACCACAGTGGCAATGGTACTGGACAGTGTCCCTGGCTGTGTCATACAAAAGCTGAAATATGAAGTCAACACTCACCTAAACACTCTGTCCAGATGCAGCCTCTATACAGGTTACATACTTGTGGAATGACACATGGTAATAGTGTTCACAGTCCACAAGGGTTGAGCTACAACGTCTCCTTCTTCTTCTTCTCCTTTCAGATGCTCCCATTAGGGGTCGCCACAGTAGATCATCTGTTTCCATTTCTTCCTGCCCTCTGCATCTTGTGCTGTCACACCATCCACCTGCATGTCCTCTCTCACCACAGCCATAAACCTCATCTTAGGCATTCCTCTTTTCCTGTTATCTGGCAGCTTCATCCTTAGCATCTATTTCACAATATACTCTGCATCCCTCCTCAGCACATGTACAAACCAACTTAATACTGCTTGTCTGGCTTGGTCTACTAACCTTCAAACCTGGCCTGACCCTCTAATATACTTATTCTTAAACCTGTCCACCCTCATCACACCCAGTGCAAATGTTAATATAAATTAAGGTAGAACTACAACAGATCCTGGAAACTCTCACCCTATAAGCCAGACAAATGTTATCTGGAAGGCTATGGAGCACAGCATTATGGAACTCATTAACAGGGACATTATGAACCTGCAAACACTGCACCATACCCACTTAGGTTCTCTAAAGGCTAGATCATGGCCCCTACACCTAGTAGACTTCAAGCCAGTTAACAAGGTTATAGGTGAGGGAGAGGAAGTCAACACAGCCAAGCTATAGCTCACCAGCAATTCATACCCATCTCACATTCTAATATTATACATAACCTCAACAGATTGACCATAAACGATTGCTAGATGATGGCTTGACAACTGACGCACAGATGTAGGACACACAGTAACATTTGCAGCCTAAATTTACTATTCTATGCCAGTAACAAGTGGCATTCACCTGCACTCAGTCCTGGGACCACTCCTGTTTGGCATATAGCTTTCTTAGGTACAAGCAAACACACTAGGGATATGTCTGCCCACGTTTGATGAAAATGCATACTGTGGGCTATACTTTATTCTCCAGATGACACACACACATCCTCCAAAAGGTTATCATAGAGACAGATACCTGGTGTCAAACTCTTGCTGTAAAGCTATAAGACAAAGAAAGCATAGTTATCCACTTTTATAAAACAAAGTATCCCCAGAGTACCACATAGTTAGTAGCCCCCAAAATGTGGAACAGGTACTAATGTATACATAGAACCATGTGTTTAGTCATCTCTCCTTTGATATTCACATTAGCAAAGGGTTTTGGAAATCCCTCTGTGGAGCACATAAGCAATAAAGGGTTTGCATGCAGATCCACAGAGGTTGTTGCACACCTATAATGATTAGTCATCTTTGCCAGACTTTGCTTGCTTTGGAACAGGTTTCAAATATACCTCAAGCATAAACCTTCACTCACACTCTTCAATAGAAACCATGATGAGTGGATGTGAAACAGAAGATGTAGCCCAGGGATCACTGCAGTGGCTAAGCTTGTCACAAGCATACAGAAGTGACCTAAGGTCTGGAAAGTGCCAGCATGCTCTGGCAAACATAACAGATGCGTTCATGGACAAAGCAGAGTACTCACCTATGAAATAATTGAGGTCACATGTATGTATATGGATTTTCCCCACAGCTACCTTACATGTGTAATGCACATACAGTTGTCATTGTGATATGTCATACACTAGAAAAATCAAAACCCACTCCACATTGACCAGCGGTGTCACACACCTGGAACACACACAGTCAGCAAGTGCGAGATTTAATCTCCTTCTTTATTACACTAGGATACTACAGCATGATGCGCTGTACACATTACTGTGATTTTACCTTTCCATAGGTATGTTTGTAGGATGGTGACATCATCAGACATGTCAAAGATGCGTATACCACTGTAAAGGGGTGTGAGACATCATCAGACTTGTCAAAGATGAGTATACCACTTTAAAGGGGTGTGAGTAGTCTCCAAAAAGGTTGCTCCTCCCCAGGGAGACACACTCACAAAGGTGGCAAGTGCAGGATTCAACCCCCGACCTAATTACGTTATGACATTACAGCAGTATGCATTTACACGATGTGCTATACACATTACTGTGATTTCACTTTTCCACAGGTATATTTGTAGGATGGTGACATCATCAGACTTGACAAAGGTGAGTATATCACTTTTAAGGGGGTGTGAGTAGTCTCCAAAAAGGTTGCTCCTCCCCAGGGAGACGCACACACTCTCATACAGTTGGCAAGTGTCGGATTCATACCCTTACCTAACTATATTTTGATATTACAGCAGCATGCATTTACACAACACTCTATACACATTACTAGGCTTTCTCTTTTCCACAGGTATATTTGTAGGATGGTGACATCATCAGACTTGACAAAGATGAGTATACCACTTTTAAGAGGTGTGAGTAGTCTCCAAAAAGGTTTCTCCTCCCCAGGGAGACACACACACTCTCACAGTTGGAAAGTGCAGGATTCCAACCTGTACCTAGCTACATTATGATATTACAGCAGGACACATTTACACAACACACTATACACATTACTGGGATTTCTCTTTTCCACGACACACACACACACACACACACACACACACACACACACACACACACACACACACACACACACACACACACACACACACACACACACACACACACACACACACACACACACACACACACATACACACACTTGGCAAGTGTGGTGTTCTTAATCCAAACTAAGTACGTCTTTACAGTTCAGCAAGAAATATGGGGTTACAGGGTGCAATACAGACATTACTTGCTGACAGTTTGCCCAAAGGTTTTTTTCACATTTGCTAACCTCAGCAGACTTATACTAGGTGTATTGTGAGTGTATTGTATGCATAGGCCATGACCATATCATATATGGGTTGATGCACAACATGCTAGCACACACAGGGTCAAACTGGTGTCTAAGCTCTGTCAACCCAATACTGGACAATACAGTCAGGAGGACTAGGGTCATACAACCACAACACCAACTGTCTCACATAGACCTACAATATAAGCACCAGCAAAACACGCACAAACATACACATTACCATACTCGGAAAATACAAATATTAATCTGAAAGACAGAGTGTCCTCCTAAGCAGACAAGCAAGCAACATGCACCTCCAAGCACACACCAGAAAACACATAATACACCAAAGCAGTGTGCCTCACAACAGGCGCTAAGGCAAAACAACATACCCAACACACTAGTAATAGGTGACTTCATAGTCAGGCACACCGATGTTCCACTCACTCGGCTGGACAAGGGGAAGGTTACTGTCAGTTGTCTGTCAGGTGCTATGATCCGACACATAACACAACTTGATGCCTGTGGTAGTTGGGGTCTGAATGACCATATATCTATCACCCCTGCACTGAAAATTTTAGCCAATGACCCAAAAATCAAAATGGTATAAAAAGTATTCCCTTTTTAGTTCATCAAAAGGTTTTTAAATACTGTTAAATGTTCCTAAATGTTTTTAAATGTTTTTAAATGTTTTCTAAAAATGTGTGTGTTTCTGAAGTGTTCTTTTAAATGCTTTGGGACATGTGTTTTGAATATGGCTTTGAAATGGTTATTGAAATGCTCTCTTAAAATGAATTTTGAGAAATTGTGTATGCAATGTTTTTTGAAGTGTTTTTGGAATGTTCTTTGAATATGGTGAATGTCCTATTGGTAGTTTATATATTTGTATTTTAGAAGTTTTTAAACAATTCAAGATAGGATTATTTACTGCTATTGGATTTTTTGCACATAATTAATTTTATAAATTTATTAACTATATCATAGTATTAAATTAATATTATATTATAATAATATTATATTATTTATATTTATTCATATTTAAGATATATATATATATTTATAATATTATTTATTCAATTAACTATTTGCATATTTGCACATTTATACACATTTAATATGTGTTATTATTATCATTACCATTTTTTAGGTATTACACAGTACATGTTTCTTGATCAGCATCAAGATACTTCATTTACTGAATGATTTTATTATTTATGCACTTTATGATTCAGTTAATACTTTTAATGAAAGCAATATTTTCATCGTATTTAATTTTATATGGTTCAACATGAAGATGTGATGCCCTTTTAAATTTAAATCTAACTGCAAAGCAATTAATCAATCAACTACTGTTGGGAATTAATGTATAATATAAAAGGAATGCTTGGATCAGTTTATAAGTGGATTCTGAGGAAGTCTCCGTTGTGGGAGATGAAAGCGCTAAATCTGAGGTGTTTTTAACTTGTCTTGGTTGTTTACATTAAAGAAATTAGGTTTCAACTACTCGTCATTCGTGGTTTATGCTGGTTAAAACTTTACGGAGGTTCAGCAAAAAAGTGAGAGACAAAGGACAGCCTTAATAGTGCCGGGACGTGGTTTGTGTTTGGTGATACATAACACAAGCACTTACATCACTCCAGAACAGGTACATATATGACGTGCGCTTTGTACATGTCAGTGTGAATGATCTGAGACATACCTCCCAGGACAACATGACAAGAGATATATATTAGCTCTATGATCATGTAGCCCAGGCTGGTATGACCCTGACCTTGAGTAGCATCCTACCTTCACCTACATAACACTGCAATATAACAGAAAGATGATAAACTTCAACAATTGGCTGAGCTTCTGCTGTCATTCAAAGGGGATCCAGTCTCTGTCTGCCTGTGATGACATGATAGACAAGCCTTGTTGCTTCACTACAGATGGTTTGCACCTGTCTCCCCTATGCTTCTGAATACTGACCAAGGCTCTTGCTGCCCTCATATTACCTTTTCTAGGCAAGGCTCAAAGGTTCATAGGTTCATACGTAGGTACTAGGCTATCAGCCCTGGGGCCTATACAAGCCCAGCCAAAAAGGTACCCTGGCTTTTGCCACCCAAGAAATTTATTTTCCTGTGCCACTGTCGAGCAGAGACACAGAAGTGATCCCCAGGGTGAATTTCCTGTTTCCCATCCAATCATCAAGATTTTTCTTGAAGAGTGCTAATGAGGAGCTTTGTTTGATATAGATAGGTAGTTTATTCCGGAGTATGGGAAGTCTCTGGGACAGGAATCTATCCCTCCAGCATGTTCTGTTTATTGTGGTGACAAGGTTTAGGTCCCTAGAGCATGTAGGTTCATAGGTTCAAAGGTAGGTACTAGGCTATCTGCCCAAGGGCATTTATAAGCCTAGCCAGAATGTGTTGGCTTTCGCCTCCCTTTTAAATTAGTTTCCTGGGCCTCTGTCTAGCAGGGCCACTGAAGTGATCCCAGGAGTAAATTTACAATTTCCCATACACTCGTCAAGATTCCTCTTGAAGAGAGTCAGCAAGGGGCTCTGCCTAACATAAACTAGGATTTTATTCCAGAGAGAGGGAAGTCTCTGGAACAGGAATTTATCCCTCCACCACGTCCTGTTTTTTGTTGTGTTGAGGTTTAATTCACTGGAGCGTGTGGCTCTAAGAGATTTGGTTTTCTTGAGGTGGAGCATGTCCATTAATTCCGGGTTGGACATGGCCTTATACATCAGGCATAGATCACCTCTGAGCAGGCAGTAAGCAACTGAGTAGAGATGGAGTTTCTTTAGTCGAGCTGCATAGGGCATCTCTTTGAGGCCCATGATCCTTTTGGTGAGGTCCTTCTGTGGTCTTACCAGCTGTTGCATGTGTCGATTAAGATACATACCAAATGGGGCATTGTACTCTATTATGGGCCTAATGAGTGATGAGTAGAGGGGCACAATGACCTCTCTTGATCTAGAGGTAAACCCTTTCGTGATTAGGTGGGCTACATAGAAGGAATTTCTAATCACTTTGGCAATGTGATTATCAAAGGAGAGGTTACTATCTACCTGGGTCCCCAGGTCCCTAATTACATTTTCCATACCTAGTGGATTACCACCTATGTGGTAATTCATGGGCACTTTGTTTTTTCCAAAGTGGATGACTAAGCATTTTTTTTGCATTCAGCTTGAGGCCATGGTTTTGACACCAGGTATCTGTCTCTGTAAGACCCTTCTGGAGGATGAATGTGTCAGCCGGAGAGTCAATTATGGCCCCCAGTTTACAGTCATCTGTGAACTGGGTCAGCCATAGTCCTCCCGTGCTTGCCTGTACCTCAGAGAAGTATATTTTTAACAGGAGGGGTCCCAGGACCGAGCCCTGTGGGATGCCACTTGTGACTTGTTGAGAGTAGGACATGGCACCCGTAACTCTGACCATGTGTGTTTTATCCATGAGCCAGTTGGCCACCAGTCTCATGACATAAGGGTTAATGTTCAAGCTGGTAAGCTTGTCTATGATGCCAGAGTGGGGAATGGTGTCGAAGGCCTTAGTGAGGTCTAGGTAGGCTGCGTGGACTACCTTCCCTTCATCTATGGCCTTGCTAACAGTTTCAAAGAAGTCAACTAGGTTTAGGAGGCAGGATCCTCCTTTAACAAAGCTGAATTGGGTAGGGTCCAGTGTCTGGAGGTTCCCAATGTCTCTCTTTATGAGTTCCACGATAATTCACTCCATAGCTTTGCAGACCAGGCTGGTCAGGTTTATAGGGCGATAGTTCCCAGGTTCTGTTGTGGCACCACCTTTGTGGAGCGGGATGACTGCTGCTGTATGCCATTCTTTGGGTACATAGCCTGTGGTAAGGCTGAATCTGAACAGTGAATTTAGGTGAGGGTTTAGTTCCTTTTGGAGCTCGTATAAGATGCAACCTGGGACACCATCCGGTCCCATTGATGCTGTGTTCTTAGCTTTGGAGAGGCCTGTTTTTGCCTGCATGTCCATGATGTCTGGTGCTCTGCATTCTTCTGGGATGGACACAGGCCCTTTTGGGGGGTGATTGGGGGTAAAGTTTGCACTGAACTTGCCCGCCAGGATGTTGGCAATGTCAGTTGGTTCAGTGTATTTTTTGCCATTTTGCAGTAGCTCAGAGCATATCTGAGAGTTGCCACCTAAATGTTTGATATAGCTAAAGAAGGCTTTGTGGTTATCTTTAGATTCCTTGGCAATTTTTCTTTAGAAACTGGCCTTGGATGATTTTATGAGCGATCGTAGTTTCTTGCTAATAATGATCAGTGATGCCTTTCCTTTTTGGAATTTTGCTCTATCATGTAGTAGTTTCCTCCTTCTGTTGTATGGCTTATTTATGGCCAAGGACCACCAGACTGGTTTCTTCTTTTTAGAGACGTTAGTCTTGGTTTTACTTGGGATGGCTAGATCCATGCATCCCTGTAGATGCTCATAGAATGCACTTGTAAAGGATTCTGAAGATTGGATAGCATTATCCTGTAGCAAGGGGACTTTGAAACTTTCCACTTCAGTCTTGAGAAGTGTGAAGTTTGCTTTGGAAAAGTTTTTCACAGTGGTTTCCTTGACTGGGGGTGGGGTCGGGATGTGGATGTCCAGTATGATTACTTTATGATCTGATCTTACCAGCGAGGGGTTTACCTCTGGTGTGGAACACTGATCCCCCATGTTGGTGAAGAACAGTTCCAGTATGTTGTCACCTCTAGTGGGCATGGTGACCAGCTGTTCCATGGCATTTGAGTTTATAAACTCTAGGAAGCATTGGGCAAAGGAGTTTGTACTTGAGTAATTCTCTCAGTCAATGTTTGGGTAGTTGAAATATCCTAATATCATGGTGTTTAGTAGGACCTTTATATTTTCCGGTGTTCTCAGGAATGTTGAGTGAGGGTCCTGAGACAAGGTAGGTGATCTGTAGCAGGCTACAATATGATAAGCAGCTTTGCCCACTGTTAGTTGCCCTTGGATGGTCTCCGAGGCCTCGTGCTGCACCACTAACCTGGAGGTATGGGTATCCTTTATGAAAATGGTTACACCCCCTCCTTTTGTATTTTGGTCTGGGTTTTGGGGCCAAAGCTCAGAGGGATTGGTATTTCTTTAAGTGGAGCATGTCCAACAGCTCTGTGTTTGACATAGCTTTGTATGTTAGGCAGAGATCACCTCTGAGTAGGCGATATGCGACAAGAGTAAAGCTGGAGTGTTTTGAGATGGTCTGTGTAGGGCATGTATTTGAGGCTGCTAATCCTCTTTGTGAGGTATTTCTGCGGGCTTTCCAGTTGTTGTAGATGTCTTGTGATGTACATACCAAAAGGGGTGTTGTACTCTATAATGGATCTAATGAGTGATGAGTAGAGGGGAACAATTACCTCTTTGTTTCTGCATGAGAAACCTTTTGTGATGAGGTGTGCTACATAGAAGGATTTCCTGACTACTGTGGCAATGTGATTATCAAAGGAGAGACTACTGTCCACCTGTGTCCCAAGGTCTCTTATCATACTTTCAGTGTTAAGTATACTACCACCTATGTTCTAGTTCATGGGTACAGAGTTTTTACCAAAGGGGATGATAATGCACTTTTTGGCATTGAACTTGAGGCCATGGCTTTGACAACAGGCATCTGTCTCAGTGAGGCCCTTTTGTAGGATGTCCACATCGTTAGTAGTTTATATTATGCCTCCTATTTTCCAGTCATCTGGGAACTTCATTAGCCAAAGACCTTCTGTGTTAGCCTGTACTTCAGGAAAGTAGATGCCAAACAGGACTGTACCCAGTGATACTCCACTTGTCACTGGTCTGAAGTCAGATTTGGAGTCTGCTACTTTCACAGTGTGGGTTCTGTCAGTGAGCCAGTTGGTAACCCATCTTGTGACATAGGGATTTATACCTAGTTTAGTGACTTTATCTTTAATTCCAGAGTGAGGGATGGTGTTAAAAGCCTTAGCAAGATCTAGATAGGCTGTGTGAACCACCTTACCCTTGTCTATGGCTTTGATGACTGCTTCAAAGAAGTCTATCAGGTTTAGGAGACATGATCTGCTTTTACAAATCCAAACTGGTTGTGGTCCAGAGTTTGGAGATTACCAATGTCTTTGTTTATAAGTTCCATAATGATATGTTACATGGCCTTGCAGGCCAGGCTCATCAGGCTAATGGGGCGCTAATTCCTGGGGTCCGTGGTGGCTCCGCCCTTGTGTAGTGGGATAACCGTCACTGTGCGCAATTCAGCAGGCACAAAGCCTGAGGTGAGGCTATGATTGAACATGGTACTGAGGTGTAGTGCCAGTTCATTCTGTAGTTCATGTAGAATGCAGCCTGGGATATTATCTGCTCCCATGGATGCTGTGTTCCTGGCTTTGGAGAGTGGTTTTTAACTGTGCAGCCGTGATGACAGCTACTTTGCATTCTTCCAGTATAGAGATGGGCTCTTTCATGGGTGATAGAGGGGTAAAGTTAGTACTGATCCTATCTGCCAGGATGTTGGCAATTTCAGTTGGGTCTGTATATTTAGTGCCATTGTGCTGCAACTCAGAGCAGATCTGAGTGTTGCCATTGAGATTCTTGCCATAGCTATAGAATGCTTTGTGGTTGTCTTTAGAATCAGTGGCGATTTTGTTTTCGTAACTAGCTTTGGAGGATTTTATCAGGAATCGCAGCTTCTTACTGAGGCTGACCAGGGAGCTCCTCCACTCATGGGATTTTACCCTCTTTTGCAACAGTTTCTTCCTTCTGTTGTACAGTTTGTTTATGGCAGGGGACCACCAGATTGGCTTCCTTTTCTTGGAGGATAGCATCTTGGTTCTGTTTGGGATAGCACGATCCATGCACTCATGTAAGTGCTTATAAAGTGCAATTGTGTTGGATTCAGTAGTCGTAACTGTATTGTCCATCTGCATGGGTGTCCTGAAGTTCACCACTTCTGTCTTAAGAAGCATGAAGTTGACTTTGGAGAAATGTGTTAACATGGTTTCCTTAATGGTGGTGGGGGCAGAATGTGGATATGTAGGGTAATTAGCTTATGGTCAGATCGGACCAATGAGGCGTTGACTTCAGGTGTGGAACACTGGTCACTCAGGACAAACCAAACACTGTAATCAACACAAATAACCACAAAGTGAGCTAAATGCTACTCATTACCAGAAATCTCAGCCTTCAAATGCACACACTCGAGGCACTTCTCAGTATGGAGAATACTGATATCTGTGCAGTAACGGAAACCTAGTTCAAAGCTCCAGAGTTCACACCAGCACTACCAGGATACTATTAATTCCATACCTTCCAGCATCAGAACCTGGATCATAGCACATAGGGTGTGGATGCATCCATATTCATCAAGGATACCTACACCTCTCTCTACATGCTCTCTACAGGATATGTACCCATAGAATGTTGCACAGCAACATTCTTCCCACTCCACAAGGGTGGGGCCACAAAAGACCCTTGGCATTCACGCTCTATGAGCCTGATGAGTCTGATCTGCAAGACAATGAAGCCAATCATAATGGAAGTCAACAATAAAGGCATTGGGAACCTTTCACACAGTTGAGCACACCCAATTTGGCTTCGTCAAATGCAGATCATGCCTCCTGAACTGGGTGGATTTCTTTGAGACAGTTACCCAGGCTACAAATTATTGAAATGAGCTCCACACAGCCTACCTATACCTCGGTAAGGCCTTTGACACCATTCTCCAGTCAGGCATCATAGATGAACTCACCAATCTGGGCATGAATCCATACATCACAAGATGAATTGCAAACTGGCTCACAGATAGATTCCACAAATTAAGAGTTGCTGACTACATGTCAGACTCTACACCAGTAACAACTGGTGTCCCCCAGGGTTCAATCCTGGATTCCCTCATGTTTGGTATAAACTTCTCAAAAGTACATGCCAACAAAGGAGGGTTGTGGTTGACTAAGTTTGCTGGGAACTAAAGTGTTTGCATAATAGATTCCCCGGATGACACAAATATTCTCCAGAAGGGACTCTATGAGACAGATGTGTGGTGTCAAAATCATGGCCTCAAGCTCAATGTGGAAGAATGCATAGTAATCCCCTTTGGTGAAAACAAAGTACCCACAAACTACCACATAGGTGTTACCCCCTTAAAACTGACAAGGTAATGAGGGATCTGGGGACACAAGTAGATAGTCATCTTTCCTTTGAGAACCATGTTGCCAAAGTGATTAGGAAATTTTATGTGGCCCACGTAATCAACAAAGGGTTTGCATCAGGATCAAAAGAGGTAGTGGTGGCCCTCTACTCTTAAGTCATCAGACCCATCATTGAGTACAATGCACCATTTTGGATGTACTCGACTAAGCATATCCAGCAGCAGTAGAGACCACAGAGGTACCTCACCAAGAGGATTACTGGCCTCAAACAGTTGTGTTATGCAACACAACTGGTAAAACTAAATCTGTTCTCCATTGCATACCGCCTACTCAGAGGCACACTCTGCCTAACATACAGAGCTATGTCCAACACATAACTGTTGAACATGCTCCATCTACGGATAACAAAATTGAGTCACACTACACAATCCAGGGATATGGACCTCACCACAACAATGAATACAACATGCTGGTGGGATAGAGTACCATTCCAGACACTTGCCTTACTGTGGAACAGAGTCCCAATGTACATCAGACAGAGCCCCTCACTGACACTCTTCAATAGGAACCTTGATGAGTGGATAGGAAACAGACAATTCACACCAGGCATCACATCAGCAGCCCCACTAGAAAGGGGTTTAGGGTACTAACTATTAGAACTAGGGCTTAGGAGACTACCCATGGGGTGAAAGCTGCACAACTTGCCTAGACTATTATATGCCTTCGTGAAGATAGTCTACTACATACCTATGAACCTATATGACAGGTACATGTCTACAGATAGTAGATGTGTACTTCATTGTACAGTCATGTTGTACAGCAGGCACATGGACCACATACACTGTAATGCTTACAGATACTGGTGGCTGTTATGTACAGTGGGTGAGATGTGCACCTCATGTCTTTTGTGCCATTGGGATGTGTGCTGGGTGGGACAGTCCTGGATGGCTCCCTGCCATGGTCACCCTCTTACACACATCTCTGCCCATCCATCTTTGGCTTATTATACTGTGTTCCCCCTACATATATATAGGTACATAGGTAGGTAATAGGCTGTCTGCCTGAAGGCATATATTAGTATGGCCAGAGTGTGCAGCTATCACCACTCATGGGGTTAGTTCCCTAGACCTCTGTGTAGTAGAGCTGATGAAGTGATCCATGGTGTGACAGTTCAGTTTCACATACACTCATCAAGGCTCCTCTGGAAGAGTGTCAGTGAGGGACACAGCTTAATGTAGGTTGGGAGCCTATTCCAAAGCAAGAGAAATCTGTGAGTTAGTAATATATCCCTCCAACATGTTCTATTTATTGTTGTGATTATGATATCCCTAGAGCATGTGGCACGGTGAGCTTGGCATGTACATCAGTTCTGCATTGGACATGGACCTGTCTGTTGGGCAGAGATCGCCTGAGTAGACAGTATGCAACAGAGTACAGACTGAGTTAAATTCAGTCTTGTTGCATGGGGCAACTGTTTGAGGCCAGTAATCCTCTTGTTGAGGTACTTCATTGGTCTTTCCAGCTGCTGAAGGTGCCTAGTCAGATTCATCACAAGTGTGCCGTGATACTCTCTGATGGGTCTGATGACTGATGAGTAGAGGGAACCTCCTTTGACCTACATGCAAAGACCTTGGCAATTTGTGGGAACACATAGCATGATTTTCTAATCACTTTGTGAATGTGTTTCTGGAAGTAGAGATGACTATCCACATGTGTCCATAGATCCCTTATTATTACCTCCATATTTAGGGTGTTGGCACCTATGTGGTATTTGTATCACTGTAGCTCAGGCCATAATTTTGACACCGCATCTGTCTGACTGAGACCCTTTTTAAGGATGTCTCTGTTGTCCCAAACATCCACGTCATCCACAAACGTTGCTATCCATAGCCCTCGTGTGTTTCACTGTATTTCTGAAAAGTATACACCAGACAGGAGGGGTCCCAGGACTGAGCCATGGAGGACAGCAGTTGTTACCAGCTTACAGTCCAACAGGGAGACCGCAATTCTTACCTTGTGGGATCTATCTGTGCCCCAGTTGGCAATCCATCAGATGACATATGTGTTTATGCACAGGTTGTTGATTTTGCGGCTACGACATGTTTGTGGGATGTTGGAAAAGGGCTTTTCAAGGTCTATGTAGGCCGTGTGTAGATCATTTCATTGATGTAAGTGTTTTACAACTGTAAATGCCTATTTATGTTGAATTGTGTTAGACATTTTACAGCTGTATATGTTTATGTTGAATTGTGTTAGACATCTAATATGATTTATGCTTTATTATTAGAAGTTACTATGGCATGCTAGCATTTTGTCTGCACCAAGTTGTTTTTAGTATAATAGTATGGTCTATTTGCATAGCTGCACCTTGTTCACTAATGTTATTCATGTAATTGTGTTGTGTGTAGACAGCTCATACTGGTGTCTAATTATTTCTATATAATTGTGCTGTTACTGGTGGACAGAATCACATTAGAAAACCATGACAGAGTGCTGCTCGCTATATTTTTATCTGTGACTGCATTACTGTCTGAGGTTTCTTCTAACAAATGTTTTTCCAATTGGCTCAGTATCTGCATGTACTAGTAGTTGGTTCAAGACATATTTTCCTGCATAAAGTAGCTATTTGCTCAGTTTGTTTTTTGTAATCATTATAATATATCTTTACCATCTCAAAGTGCTTACTCCTCTCTGTACTCTTCTTTTCTAGACCTAACACCACTCTTAAGTATTCAACTGCGGTACCACCTTTATCATTCTTATAAGAAAAGTGCAGTCTGGGTCTGAACTGTCTGCAAACAACTAAAGTTAACTTTGAGTATGTGTCTACCTGTTTGAGCCAATATTCATTTTCCCCTGGAGAGCACTCTGCTTTGACTTGTAAGCAACCCCCCCCCCACACACACACACACTCATCTTCCACTTTCTCTCTTGTTCCCTTCTGTTTACAAATAGTATCCATAACTGATCAATACTGTGTGTTTGTTAATTTAAAATGAGACCACAGTAGCCTCCTGATACAAGCATATCCTGTTTTCCACCTGAGAAATGGTTAAGAAATTACTTACAGTTTCAGAGCAGTCCTTGGTCAATTGCGATTGTTTCTTAAACACAAACTTGTCTTTGCTTTGGCTCATTAGCAGCAGTACAAAGAATTGCCTGCTCACACCCTTGTTTTCCCCTCCCCCTTCCCTGTTTATTACCTTAAGGCAATCCCAAAGTTAATAAATATTACCTGTGGCAGGCACTATTTTTAAAACTACAGCCACCCTTGTCACTATCATATGGTCATTTATCAGTTAACTCTGTTACCTGATTGTTTCCAGCCCCCTCATAAGAGCAACTAACAGGGTTTCTACCCACTTCGCTCCCCACCCTGCCCCCTATTCCCTCCCGCTACCAGTGGTCCCACCTTTATTACACTCACAAACCCTTCCCATTTTTCCAATAGCCATCCACAGTGCTAATCCAACACTACCTCCTCCATCTTCCTACTACTATCACACCTCCTCAACTAACATGTACAAGCATACCTTACCTATACTCACTGCATGCACTCTCCTTGCGTATCTTACATCCTACCAAAGCTCCATCATTCCTCCAATCAACCACTACCACTATACCACTACTCACACCACCACTCATGTCTCACCCTCACTCAGCTCCCCTCCCACCAACTCAAGAAACATCCCTATGTACCCCCCACATATTCTACCAACTATATTACTCAAACATAAAGCACCCCTACAACTTAACATACTAATCCTCCCACCATAACTATTACCCACAGAGCACAATCATAAAGTTTCCCTTATAAACAAACACATTAAAAAACTGAGAAAACTAATAACCTCATGCATATCAAAACTAGCCCTAAGTGGAGACATCCACCCCAACCCTGGCCCTACCATCTCCAATCCCAATCCTCATAATCAGACTAGAAACCACAACTTCTCCCATATTACAGCCAATGGAAAGCCAAGTGACTTCCTTCTACTAAGCCTAAATATTAGAAGTATATCCAACAAAGTCCATGAACTCCATGCCACCATAGACTTGTACACCCCAGATATAGTAATCCTGACAGAAACCTGGCTAAAACCTCACATTACTAGTGAGCAAATACTCCCTACAGGTTACGGCATACTAAGAGTAGACCGGCTAAACAAGAAAGGAGGCGGTGTAGCTATAATATTTAAACAGCATCTAAACATCCAGATCTTAAAATCATCAGCTCCACAAATATGCAATGAAGAAATAATATGTACCAACCTCAAAATAAACCAAAACAAAACCATCAACATAATTGGATGCTACTTCCCACCTGGCCAAAACATCCCTCCACTAGAAATCCTCCTCAGCTGGTCTACCCACCATCTCCCCCAAGAAACTATAATTTTAGGTAATTTCAGTATTGACTGGCAATCCTGTTCTGGCAACCATCCAACCCATCATGTAAACCTTCATGGCTTCACCCTACTAGTCCAGTCGCCAACCGGGATAAATAAAAACTCCAGCCAGAACACTACCCTGGATTGGATACTAGTCAGTAAGAGCCCCCAGTTATATATAACAGGCTGCTTATCAGTTAGCCTCAGTGATCACTCCAGAACATTCCTACTCAAAAAATACCTATACCAAGCTAAACCTGTCATCTACCATCAAATATGTAAAAAACTAAACTTTAACCCACTCACATTCATCTCATCCCTCAAAAAATGTGAGTGGCATCCCCTAAAGTACCTCAGTCTTGATGACACAGATGAATTTTTTAATACTACCTTTCTGAGCATCCTTAATTACCATGCCCCCATAAGACTTTCCAGAACCAAAGCACAACCCTCCCCATGGCTACAGAAAACCACTAAGTCAGAAATGAAAAACAGGGATAAAGCCTGGGAGCACTGGCACAAAACCAAAACCCCCTCAACTAGACAAAAATTCCTAGAACTACGCAATAAAGTCAAAAAGCTAATAAAACAGGACAAATTCCAATACTACTAGTCTGCCCTAGACTCCTCCCAACACAGCCACAAACAATTCTGGTCCTCCATAAACTCCATCCTCCACCCAGGTAAAGTCAGTACCCCTCCTCCTAACATCCCTCACTCCTCAGAAAATATTGCTACCTCATTCAACACACACTTCACAGAAACCATACTATCACTAGCTAAACAACACAACCCCCCTCCCATCCAATCCACACCTTCCACTAGTAATCACCCTACTGCCTTCTCTTTTTCTCCTGTACCTACCTCCAACATAAAAAAAACTCTTAACTAAACTTAAGCCCACCAAATTAGCAGCAGACAACCTCCCAAGTGAATACCTACAAATCGCAGCTGATTCTCTGGCCTACCCAGTATCCATCTTATTAACCGATCTCTGTCAGAAAGTTACGTTCCCACACTGTGGAAAGTATCACATATAATTCCCCTCCACAAAGGCGGACCCTCCACAGAACTAACCAATTACCACCCCATAGCTATTCTCTCTCCACTCTCCAAAATACTAGAGAGATGCATACACTCTCAGGTCTCAGACTACCTCCTTACTAACAACCTCCTTTCCAATACTCAGCATGGTTTCCGACCAAACCATAGCACCACTACTGCCTTACTCTCCTTTACTAACACTATCCTTCAGCACAAAAATAATGGCTATCTCTCCTCTGCTACATTCCTACACCTATCTAAAGCATTTGACATGGTCCCACACAAACAACGTATCTCTGTCCTCAATAACCTATCCTTCTCTCAATCAGTCACTAACTGGTTTCAGAGTTACCTGTCTGACCACCAACAATCCGTTGTATGGCAGAATGGCATATCTCCCCAACTACCTGTCTTCATAGGGGTTCCCCAAGGATCCATCCTTGGACCCCTACTCTTCTCTGTTTTCACCAATAATCTAGCATCTGCCACCAAACATGGCACACTCATACAATACGCAGATGACTTAACCATCATCTGCTCAGCCCAGTCCCTACCCAAACTGCAAAAAGTCACACAGGAAGCCTTTTCCTCTGTTGAAACTTGGTTATCCGATGCCCAATTAATACTCAACCCAAACAAAACTAAACTACTCATCTTCCAACCCACCAAACATACTCAAAACAACACTCACTTTAACTTCACAGTAAAAGACAACACCACTATATACCCAACTGAACACACCAAATTGCTAGGAGTGGAAATAGACAATAAACTAAAATTTGACATTCACATATCCATGACCATAAAAAAAGTCCACAAAAAACTAGGAGCATTATACAGAAATAAGCAACTTCTCACCAAAGCAGCAAAGATTTCAATAGCAAATTTCCACCTTATCGCCACCCTACTTTATGCCTTTCCAATATATACCAACCTAAGGCAATACGATCTAAACAAGCTAGAGACCTGCTACAACAAAATCGCCAAATTCGCCACAGGGGCATCCTACCATAGTCACCACTATCTATCACTTGCTGAACTGGGCTGGCTTGAACTCCCTCACCTCCTTCAATGGTATCAACTCTCACTCGCCCACAAACTAGTAAACAATCCACTAAATGTCCCATCCCTCCAAAATCTACTCCAACCCTATCGCACCACCAGACCACTAAGATCCAGCAACAAAAATCACTTGCAGATCACTAAAGCCAATAACTCTGCTGGTGAAACACTATTCTCTTGCACCATAGCCAAATTATGGAACTCCATCCCACCCACAATTACCTCCGTACCATCATGCACCCACTTCAAAACTTTACTAAAAGCGCACCTAAAAACATGCTGGCTATGCCCTTGCAACTCCCACTCTAAAATCACCCACCCCATCCAACCACTACCTTTCTTTCCACTCCACTAACTACCTTGATTATAGCAAGCTCAGATGCTCATAAGCCTAGTACTTATTATACAGCAGGAGCTTCTTATTGTAACATTTGTTAATGTCTGTCATGTACTTCACAGATAAAGATTCTAGTTGTCTACTGATGTACTATGTTCTTCATCTGTAAATATATTGTAAGTAATTGCTATGTTATATTGTTAATCGCTATGTAATCCAATGTAACTACTGTCTGTTTATTTTAACTGTGGAGCTTTTCTCCCGGGGCGTCTGCTGAAAATGGACATATGTCCATTCAGACACTCCCGGTCAACAAATGTAAATAAATAAATAAAAATAAATAAAGTATGTCCTGGGTGACTGCCTTGAAAACTGTCTAGCAGGTTTAGGAAACATGATCTGCCCCTGACCAAACAAAATGGGTAGGGTTGGGTGTTTGTAGGCTCCCAATAGCTCTGTTTATGAGTTCCATAATGATGTACTCCATGGCCTTGCAGATCAGGCTTATTAGGCTTATAAGACAATTGTTCCCATGGTCTGTTGTGCACCAACACTTGTGGAGTGTGCTAAATGTTGCTGTAACCCATTCAACAGTTTCATACCCTGTACAGAGGGTGAGTCTTAACAGACTGTTCAGGTGCAGGGTCTGTTTGTTTTGGAGTTCACATATGACACAGCCAGGGAAACCATGTCATCCCATAGACGCCATATTTTTAGGTTTGGATAGAGCTGTTTAACCACTGTATATGTGATTTCTGGGTTTTCACAATCTCCAGGTATGGTAATTGGCCCTTTTGTCAGTGAGAGGGGATAAATATGTATGAACCTGTCTGACAAGATGTTGGCAAGGTCAGCCATGTACATGTGTTCATTTACACTTTGAAGTGACTCAGAACATATATGAGTTTACATTGATATTTATGACATAGCGAAAGAAAGCTTCATGGTTCTCTATGGACTCTTTGGCAATATTTTTGCCAGAACATGGCCTGGATAATGTTAGAAGTGCTCATTGTTTCTTGATGATACTGATCGGAGATTTATTTATCTTCTTTGGATTTTCACTTCCTTTGAACAACTTAAGTACTTGTAGTACATAGTTTGATTATGACAGGGGTCCAATATATTATATGGGGCTGTTTTCATATCACTGTGTGCACAAGGCAGGTTTGGTGAATAGTGACAAGTGTCTGGAGTAAGAACTGCAACTGCCAGATATGTGTGGCCCACTGGTGTACTCAGACATAGCCTAAGTGTGTGAGCATGTCCAGTAAGACCTTTCAGTACGTTGTTGACTGACATTTGCTTCGTAAAGTGTGTAAGCATGCCCAGTATGACCTTTCAGTATGTTGCTGACTGAAATTTGTTAAATTTGTTTAAGTGTGTGAGCATGCCCACTATGGGCATATATACTATATGTGTGTGAAAAATCAAGTTGTTTTTTACTTCAGGGCTCACCTTTGTGTTGTACATTGACAGGAAGCATGCTGTGCCTGCAGGGCTTCCATGAGTCAATTTACATAGACTTATCAACATTTCTACATACAGGGAGGACAGCTATTATTTGTACATTTCTAACCGGGGGGGCACACCTGATTGTTACTGTGGGTGTACATAGGATGAGGGGTATACCTGACACTTATACACATTTGCTCGGCCTGCACTGCTATGTCAGGTACACCATTTCGGTCTGTACTGTTGCCTATCGTACTGGCTTGAGGCTTACCACTGTACTACAGACCTTAGCTTCCAATTACACACATATTAGTTTGTGACTTCATAGCCTACCCAACCCACATCGCACTGCCTGGCCTGCTGTTATCTGTCTGCATAGGCCTGGGGGGAAGTTACTCATATGCCTCTTCAGAGGGCATAATACAGCATTTGTTTGTGTTTGCGTTTGTCTACAATTGACCTGCTGGCTGTGACTGTTAGGTATGTTACCCCACCAACTGGTATGTTTGAGTGACTTAAACTTTGTCTGTGCCAGTGAAATGCTGTCATGGCTTAGTGGTTCAGTACTGTGACTATAGTGCACAATATTCTGAGTTCGAGCCCTGTCACTGCTTTTTATTTTCCTGCTGGGCAGACCTGACTGGTTAAGAAACAGTAAAGCAGATGTGAGCGTGTTTACCCAACTTTGCTCGACTTTGCCCAACATTGCCCAACTTTGCCTGACATTGCACTGGTTAGCGCGGTGTACAGCTACATGCAATTGTATTTAAATATGCTCAATACTGGTAAAATGTGCTTAGCAGTGCTTTAAATTGCTTAGAATCGGGTACTCATGCCTCAGGTGGTGCTGCAAGGCCTGTCTATGTCGGATGCACATAGTACACTCCCTATACATGTTTGAAAACTGGTAGTGTCAAGTTAGGCATCCCTTTTACTGTATGTGTGAGTCAGCGAGAGGTGTTATTTCCCAGGTTTCTACTGAGTCAGTGTATGTGCTTTGTGTTGCCTCTTTGTCAAGGCCAGGGCATACTGGGCACACCTCCTTCTGTCTACTGGGACAGGCTCAGGTTGCTCCTCCTCCAAGTCATGCTGTGCCTGTGCAGGCCTTGGTAATGGTGGGAGGCTGTTTGGCCCTGCCCCATGCTGTTCCTGCTGCAGCTGTTTCCACAGAATCATATTGTGTAGCATGGCACAAACCATAACAATTTGGGTACATGTAGTTGGTGAGTACTGCAAGGCTCCACCAGATGTGTCCAGACACCAGAAACGTGACTTGAGTATCGCAAACACATGCTCAATTATGTTTTTTGTTTGTGCATGTGTCTCATTATGGAGTTCTTGTTCAGATGTGTGTGCATTTCTGATGGGTGTCATCAGCCACGGCTCCAGTGCGTATCCAGCATCCCCGACTAGCTGACCATCAGGGATGTCCCCATTGGCAAATCTCTGGTACAGCTGCGTCAGATGCCAGATGTGGGAATCGTGATAGCTTCCAGGGCAGCCAGCACACACATTCATTATTATGCCCTGGGCATCGCACAAGACCTGGCAGTTGATGGAGGGGAAGCCCTTACAGTTGATGTAGACCTTACTCCGCTCACCGGGTGGTGCTTTGATGCATATCTGCGTGCAGTCTATTGCACCCACTACATCAGGGTATTCTACTATTTGGTGGAAAAGATGCATATTGCTGGCCAATGCCTCACAGGAATTGGGGAAATATATATGGTCACTGACATGTGCTGACATGGCATCCAGGAACTGGTGGAGTACTCTGGATGCTGATGCCTGTGAAATCCCCATCATATCACCAGTTGGTCTCTGGAAGGTACCTGTAGCTAGTATTCTTATGCCAACACATACCTTGGTATCCACTGGGATGGGTTCCCATCTGTTGGTTCTGTGTGTGAGGCGTGGCCGGCACAGCTCAACAATTTGCTGCAAGAGGTCTCTGTCCACCCTATAGCG